>NC_088371.1:280421-285421 GCF_034508935.2 Berghia stephanieae | reverse complement strand
AACTTCTCAACCAAATGGTCAAATAACATAAAATTATATTTTTATCACTCAAACACAATAGGAGTAAGTTCTTGCGATAATTAATTTTTGTAGCAAACATGCTCTACAACACCCTGTTCATTTTCTTTAAATCTTGTGATGTATGTTGTAGATTATTGAAGATTGTTGTAGATTATTAAAGATTGTTGTAGATTATTGAAGATTGTTGTAGATTATTGAAGATTGTTGTAGATTATTGAAGATTGTTGTAGATTATTGAAGATTGTTGTAGATTTTAAAGCAAACACTTTGAACACCGGTTGATTTTAGATGTGCAGTTGTCCATGACCATGTAAAATGAGTACCTGGCCGTTAATAGCGTTGTCTTTGTCGGACAAAAAAAATGTACGCCATGTCATGTCTTGATCTAAATCTTACGTGTTTTTGTTAGTCAGGGAACCTTTGTAAAGTGCTTTGATCATGTTTGGTTGATATTTGCGCTGCATAAAAGCTCATTTTCAAAACCCCAATTTATCTATTCCTGTATATAAATGGAATTTGCAGCTCTTTCCTCATCCCAAAATAAAACCGATTTGAGATGATGTGTCATAATTTTGGACTAAGTAGTCAGTGTCTGATTTCGTGGAATTGTTTCCTTTGATGAAAATGTCAAAATCAACGTTAAGATGACCCTCAAATGAATCATCATTGTCATTGCCTTTTTCACCCTGGATCAGGGTATAGGCCACAGACAAACAGTTACCATCCTTCTCTGCCCTGAGCTAACTTTTTTTTAATCTCGTCCCATGCCTTATCACTTCTCTGTATATCAGCTTCTTTAATTCTCCCCAGACTTGAGGTGTTTCTGTCCGGATTGTATCCAGTGGGTTTCGCTTACTCCAAGTATATGCAGTTTGTATCTTCTATTCTCAGTCACAATTCGAGAGCTTTTTCCTGCTTCATACATGGTGCGAACGATCATTACCGACCATTTTCCGGATTTTCCCCAAAGTGTCAAAGCCATCTAACAAAAAAAAATGATTTTAAATAACCCAAATTCAAAAGGAATAAGTATCTACATCCTAGACAATATTTTGTTCAGAAAAATAAGCTGTACAACCCAGCGTCAAGTTCTGATGACTAGAATTAATAAATGGCTTGAAATATTGTGATAAACAAAAGAAATCAGATTGAGAAAAATGCTGACAGTATGGTAACGAATGTGACGATTGTCCTATAGTTGGTAAGGAAAGGGTTAACGCTGGAAAACACGTATTTTGAATTTGTCAATAAAACTCGTCCTCGCCCTTTAAATATAGATTGATTGAAATGACCCAACACTTGGCAAAAACTCTTAAACCTGGGACGTTTACGAAGACCTCGTGTCAATAGGATCCTAAGTTTGACCCCGTGACATTTTATTCCCTGTTTTCATCTGTCACTTCTCCATATCCTATTTTTCTCGTCATTATTATTGATACAATAAGTGCCCCCTCCACATTTTTTTCTGAATTTTATTCAACCCAATATCTGGGCGATTCCATGTGTGTCCTGTATGTCTATACAATCGTCCTATGGCTGCAGTCTTCTAATCCATGGCTTTGTCTTGTTTATGATCCATGTCATTAGCCATGCATTTCAAACAACTCGTAAACAATCAATACTTTCTCAAAAACAAATTTATATAGGTCACAATGCACTTCTGACAATTTTCCTATGGCTGCGGTTACCTGGTCTATGGCTCTAAAAAGATCGAAAAAGATATGAGAGAGAGAGAGAGAGAGAGAGAGAGAGAGAGAGAGAGAGAGAGAGAGAGAACGAGAGAGTGAGTGAGAGAGAGAGAAAGAGAAAGAGAGAGAGAGAGAGAGAGAGAGAGACTCTAGTTATCTAGTCCATGGTTCTATCCATGGTTTATTATTCAAATCATTAGCCATGCGTTCCAACCAAATCGTAAGCAATCAATTATTTTTTGTGAACAAAATTAGGTAGGCTTCAATGAACTTCAGACAATTTTTCTATGGCTGTGGTTACCTAGTCCATGGCTCTGAAGAGACAGTGAGAGAGAGAGAGAGAGAGCGAGAGAGAGAGAGAGAGAGAGAGAGAGAGAGACTGCACCGGCAAATCGATAACTTAAAGCCCCCAAACTTCAAGAATGGACAAGGGGCACATAATATTGTCTGATTCATTGTCCGCACTGCTATCACTATAATAAATAGTATAAAAGAAAAATATTAATAAAAAAAAGTAAAAGTGATGGTTGTATTATGGTGCTGGTTTGTTGCTGGTGATAGTAATTATGATGTGGTAGGTGGTAATTTTGGAATAGTGACCATGATGATGGTGATGATGATGATGATGATGATGATGATGATGATGATGATGATGATGATGATGATGATGATGATGATGATGATGATGATGATGATGATGATGATGATGAAGACCAAGGGACTGAGAGTTAAACTTTTTCCTTATACCTAAAGCATTGCTGTTTGACACTGACCATCTACCAAAACTTTCATTTACAGATTGCTATAGATAGAACGAAGTTGGCGTTGTCACGGTACTGCTTGAGTCTCAATGGGATATTAGCTTAAGACGACCATGAGTTGTTATTTTTCAAACCTGTTGTTTGGCTATCTTGTGTAGACAACGCCTTTCAGTCGTCTAATGAATACTACTCACTATGGTTATATAAACACACGGCGGGCCAAAAATCATCACCTTCTATTCTACGCACAATGCAGGGTTGATTGTGTTGAAAACGTTCGGGGCCGGAAAATAACAAGTCATAGTGCAGGTTACCGTACGGTGTAAGTCCGTAAACGGGTGACCAAAATTATTACATAGAGAAGGAACATTATTCAATGTCAGTCCAATCTAATAAAGATCAATAAAATCATAGAACAGAGAAGACAGATCTGTTACTTTGCGTAACTCACAATAAATTATAACACAGAGAAGGCTAAAACTGTGTTTTAAAAGTATTAGATATTGATCGAATCGGTGACGAATTTAAAAGCGAGATTTATATCGTGTAACATCTCCATAGAAGAGTGTGATAATATAAGGCGCCCGTTAATAACGTGTTCTGTCAAATCTATCCGGATATAAAATGATAGATCAAAGTTGTGGGCATGAAATATATTTTAGAAGCACAGTTCTTCTCAATATTTGTTGGACCGTGTTCGGTACAGAGTGAAGAAGTATCCACATTGCACATCTTCTTCACGAAAAGTCGAGCAAACTAGAGACAACAACAAGACAAGTTTAGAACCAGTTACTATTACTATGCGTGATTACGAGGGTTATGACGTCATTACTGTTGAACCCAATTTAATACTGCAAGTAAATTGTATGAACTGTATTTGGGGTTGAATGCAAAGAACATCAATATTGGTCTCGACTTTGATGGAAAGATAATTATTTTAATAGGTTTGTCTTGAATAGATGGTAGAACACTTGAATCACACGCAAAGGGACTGAGATTGATGCCGGTGCAGTCGAGATTTTTTTCTGACCATTCCTATCGACCCAACAGTGAATAGGTAGCTGAGTCTGTTAGATTCCATGGACCGTACTTTGCGATAGACTAGCGTCCGATCCAAAGGACAGCAAGCAAATCCTATTGTCCGTTTCACGCTATAGAAACCGGGATAAACACCGGCTCCATGGGCCTAATTACTCCAAAGGAATAATTAGTCTTGAAAAGAGAATATTATGAGGGTTTTAATCAATTAATAGCAGTCCTCTGGAGGACAAAGATCTCAACAAGTGTGTATGAAAGAAGCCAGACAAAGAAAGAAAAAAATAAACATCCCAAAGAATCAGCCGACCTCGATGGGGATCAAACCTCAGACATTCTGATTACCGGTCAGATATTTTATAACAATACATTCCTCTGGAAGACACATAGTTAAAGATTTTGCTAGAGAATCGTCCTTCAAATATCGATCGATTTCAAATCGCGACCATCATCTTGTCGATCAATCTAAACCTGAGACCTCGCTAAGTCTG
The DNA here is from genome assembly GCF_034508935.2 of Berghia stephanieae. Classification (NCBI taxonomy): domain Eukaryota; kingdom Metazoa; phylum Mollusca; class Gastropoda; order Nudibranchia; family Aeolidiidae; genus Berghia; species Berghia stephanieae. Next base: position 281,425 of record NC_088371.1, on the reverse strand, counting down.
CATAAGTTTGAAAATACAAAAACAAAGAATGTATAATATATAGCGCAACATCCACTAACCGTGCTCAAAGAGCTTTGCAAATGGTCCCTGTTCAATAAACAAGAAATAAAAGGCCACACAGACATTTTGTTTTTACCGGTGACGGAGATTGTCTTGGTCAGTGTGACCCAATCCATGCGTCAGTCGTACACCACACGCTGTGAGGTATTACACACGTCACCGGTCCAGTCACTGTCTCTCTATTCTATTTTTCGCGTTGTCACAATAGTGATTAGTTCGGGACTACTACTACTACTACTCACTACATACTACACTACTACTACTACTACAACTACTACTACATACTACTACTACTACTACTACTACTACTACTACTACTACTACTACTCTACTACTACTACTACTACTACTACTACTACTACTACATACTACTACTACACTACTATACTAACTACTACTATACTACTACTACTCTACTCTACTATACTATACTACTACTACTACTAAACACTTCTACTAACTACTACTACTACTACTACTACTACTACTACTACTACTACTACTACTACTACTACATACTACTACTATATCTACTAACTACTACTACTTACTACTACTACTACAACACAACATACTAACTACTACTACTACTACTACTACTACTACTAACTACTACTACTACTACTACTACTACTACTACTACTACTACTACTACTACTACTACTACTACTACTACTACTACTACTACTACTACTACTACTACTACTACTACTACTACTACTGCTCTCTACTACTACTACTACTACTACTACTACTACTACTACTACAACTACTACTACTACTACTACTACTACTACTACTACTACTACTCTACTACTACTACTACTACTACTACTTCTACTACTACTACTACTACTACTACTACTACTACTACTACTACTACTACTACTACTACCACTGCTACTACTACTACTACTACTACTACTACTACACTACTACTACTA
>NC_088371.1:244733-280321 GCF_034508935.2 Berghia stephanieae | reverse complement strand
TTTTTTTTTTGATAGCTTCTTCTTTCTTTCTTTTATTATAAATATGGATTTTCACGATGTTTGTGTCACATGCAGCTAGGCTTAGAAACTTGACAGGCCAGTCAGCGCCGATCACAAGTCTGACGTCATGGGGGATTTCCTTGGCTGCTGGAAATGTCAAGTTCGCGACCAGCGTGTCCAAGATTTCGAGCGTGTCCTTTCAGACTGGGGATTTCATTCGGCATCGTGTGTAGTTTGTGTGTGTGTGTGTGCATGACTTTTTTCGTTTTCTTTTCAAAACGGGGCCTGATAGATATGGATGCCAAGTTGGATTATTGAAACCCAAAGTTCCCGTATTTTTTTTGTTTGTCGCCTCTTGCTTTTCGTTTTATACTAGGAGTTTGTGTATACTTCTTCACCTGAGTCGCACCGCAACTATTATTTTATACAGCTGCCATTTTTGGAATTTTCATTAAAAGGCAGCAGTTGTGACGCTTAGTTGCGACTGAATCGTATCGTTCTTGCGGCTGTTTTCAAAACTGCTTTTTCACACCATTTCATAAAGAAGCAGGAGTGAGTCGCAACACAACTATTACTTTTTATACAGCTGCCATTTTTGGAATTTTCAATAAAAGCGCAGCAGTTGTGATTTTTTTTGACAACGGCTTCCTTTTACGGCTTTAATTTCACATAACCGCATCTGACTATAGTCATTCTCCCAACACGCTTTTTTTTTGCTGTATATGAAAATAGTAAAAATAGCAGCTATAAAAGGAGAGATTGTTGCGATCCGATGGCGTAATTGTAAAGCAACTCCTGCTTTATTGGGAAATGGTGTGAAAAAAGCAGCTTTGAAAACAACTGCAGGAACGATGTGACTCACTCGCGACTAAGTATCATAACTGCTGCGCTTTTATTGAAAATTCAAAAAATGGCAGCTGTGTGCAAGTAATTGTTGCGGTGCGATTCACTCCTGCTTTTTAGTGAAATGGTGTGAAAAAATCAGCGTTGAAAACAGCCGCAAGAACGATATGACTGTCGCAACTAAGCATCACAACTACTGCCTTTTTAGTGAAAATTCCAAAAATGGCAGCTGTATAAAAATTATAGTTGCGATGCAACTCATGTGCTATTTAACGGCTTAGTCGTATCACAACTGCTACTCTTTATGTGAAAATGGCGCAAACAGCAGCTATAAAAAGCAGCATTTGCGATGCTACCTGGGCACGCCTTCGCATCGCGAAATGGATCTTCTCTAAAATCGCTGTCAACCCCCGCATCCCCCCCCCCCCCCTCAAATCACCAAGTTTTCATCATTTGACAATGAAATTGCGAAAATTGCAACACAAGAGTGATATTAAATCCGACCAAATTAATTGTGCGTGAAGATTTTTTTTTACATATCAGAATTGTGAAACTTGGCATTAAAATCGCCAATTTGTCCTATATGGCAGGAAACCATTACATGTCATTACACACGTCATTAGTCATTACCATAGCACACATAGGTTTCGCTAAGGTCATTACACTACACATCTCACTCAACTGCCTTCATGTGCCACGAGTGAGAGGCGCCGGGTGAATGGGGTACCCCATAATATGTCTGTGAATTAGCATTGCCTCTGTCGGTGGGGATTCCATGGCATCCCATGACGTCACACAGAAATTAAGCAGCCAATCAGCAACGATCAAATATTGCGATCAGCGCTGATTGGCCTGTCAAGTTTCTACGCCTAGCTGCATGTGTTTGTGTCATTGTATTTAGTTTGCAATCAGTAGTCCATTGGTGTATGTTTTGTATAAATTGTAAGTGATTGAATAATAGCATTGAGGATGAAACAGGAATATTTCAATTGATAACTGAGGTCAATTATAAAGCTTGTCCCTTTTTATTAATTATTAACATCATGACACTAAACTTAAAAATCTTATTCGATGATGTATCATAAATGTCATGTCCCAATTTCATCCGGCATCAGAAATCAGACCATCCCTGCAGCAAGCATGCATACCCCTGACGCCATTCATTCTTTCCTATATTTCATTACAATGTGACGGAAATAGATAAAAGTGGAGAATGCACACGATTTTTTTAGTGATACTGAAACTGATATTGATGTTAATGTAAATCGAATTTCGAGAAATTTAAGATAGGTACCAGATTTTGTTTTTGTACTAACTTTATTTCTACAGCATGGAATTTAAGTGGTATCACTATTCTTGTGTTGCAATACCTTTCCAATGACGTATGTCTTGGTCTTGATTAATTTTGAATTATTTTTTTTTGTCAAGTTCAAAGTCCGGTAGCACTGCTCACTGCACTGATGTGGGGAGAGAAATATCGACCCAAGAACATCGTGAATTGACTGGGAACCGCAACACTGCGATATTACTATTACCTGAATTTAAACTCTAAAAATAATAATAAGAGAAGGCAGCCCTCATTGCTAAGAATTTAACGCGGAAATCTTAACAATCGCCGATGCCGATAGCATAGCCATAGCGCAGAGCTCTAACTCTAGGCTGATGAAGTCGTAATTTAGTGATTTGTTTAGTTAGATTGGTAAGAGTAAGAATCCAAAAAATAATTTTAAGAGATCCGATCCCGAACAATTAAAACTAGACTTGCTTTTTATCCATATCAATAACTAATTAAAAGTGGGAAAAAAATATTTCTTACCCCTTTTTTACGTTGAAAAGTCCACATCTTCGCCTGTCAGTACAGTGTCAGCCGAGCGCAGCCATTGCAGACAAAAACTTCCGGTTGGCGTCTACCGTTTCAAACTCTTTTTCAGAAGAGCGGTACAAGACGCACACCAACGCAATTCAATATTTTCACACACCGTAAATTGTGTAAAATCCACACACACGTTTCAAGTAAAACGTCATTATGGGGACTTCGATGAAATTTGGTGAAATGGTTCAGGGCGTCAAAATGATGGTTTTAAACCAATACCATTATGGGGACCCGAGTGTAAGGCCCCACAATGACAAGGGGTCCTCAGAACGTTGGTGTGTAACCAGGTATTGGTCCCCATAAGTAATGCCATACAAGAACACACACACACACACGCACACACACAATTGAGGAATGTGAGTACATTTTGTTGATTTTGTGTGCCCCCCCCCCCTGTTTCTCTCTCTCTCTCTCTCTCTCTCTCTCTCTCTCTCTCTCTCTCTCTCTCTCTCCCTCTCTTTCTTCTCTATATATATCTATCTATCTATCTATCTATCTCTATCAATCTATCCCCCTCCTGTGTCTCCCATTCTCGCTATGTTATATATATCTACCTACCTATGTGTCTATCTATCCCCGACCCACCCAACCCCAAAATAAATTTTAAAATCACAGATTATATTAATAATAATAATAATAATAATAATAATAATAATAATATAATAATAATAATAATAATAATAATAATAATAATAATAATAATAATAATAATAATAATAATAATAATAATAATAATAATAATAATAATAGATCTTTATTGTCCATAAATATGGCAATTTGTCATTTAGTTACACTTGTTATAACTATATACTTATATTATGATAACGATAACATTGAACAGATATTTCACTCCTAGTTATTCTCTCTCTCTCTCTCTCTCTCTCTCTCTCTCTCTCTCGCACACACACACTCACACACACACACACAGACAAACACACACACACACACTCTCTCTCTCTCTCTTAAAAGATATATCTAGATCTACCACTAAATGTAAACATAGAAACATACACATAAACATACACATCCATAAACAGAAAGGCAGGCGACAAGCCGTAGCTTGGGCAAACACTTAGCGAGGTACACGCACTTAGCGAGTCAGCGTGCGCGGGCTGTGACCATTGGCTCAAAGAAGGAATGTCCCTTCTAGTAGCGTTAGCTCTCCTCTTTCTAGGTTAATACCATGCGCAAATAACTCTACCTGTAACCAACAAAAGGACAGTATCTTATACGTCCGTTACACATACTGTTCATCCATGGTCAACCGTAATGCAAATGCCTCGTCTGTTTTCACCAAAAGAACAGTATCTAAATTGTGAATATAGCAAAATACGACTTACTCGATCGACAAACGTCTCACAATAAAAGTCAAGCTTCTCAAAGTCGCCCACCAGTCACCAACGCCGTCCAAAACGAGGACATGACCGTTAGAGTATTACGTCATTATCATGCATTATACTTGACACCTGTCTGAGTCATTTTATTGTGTAAAAACTGAAAGTAATAAATATCATAGTGGAGAATATAAAAACCACACTGTTGAACTCAACTATTAAGAAGGAGAACATTAGTCTTTGAATCATAACTATCGGTTGAGAAACAACTGTTTTAAGAGTAAATTAATATTATTTTGAAAGTTGATGTCCTTGTTTTTTTTTTTGTTTTTTTTGGTAACTTATTTAATTCTTGACCTTTCACCATTACTACTACTACTACTACTACTACTACTACTACTACTACTACTACTACTACTACTACTACTACTACTACTACTACTACTACTACTACTACTACTACTACTACTACTACTACTACTAGCACTACTACTACTACTACTACTACTACTACTACTACTACTACTACTACTACTACTACTATTACTACTACTACTACTACTACTACTACTACTACCACTACTACTACTACTACTACTACTACTACTACTACTACTACTACTACTACTACTACTACTACTACTACTTGTACTACTACTTCTTTTTTTCACTGTTCTACCGCTTGATTAATGGAACCAACACAGAAAACTACGTGAAAACTTAAATGTTGTTTATATAAAATCTATTGATGCAATGCGTTTAGTTGTTTTTTTTAATCGTAACACCTGCCAGCCGATATAACGTGTCAACTTTATTCTTGAAAACAAATACAACTGTGTCTGCTCAGGCCTAAGTTTACCTACACAGGCCGCATTTCTCTCTCTCTCTCTCTCTCTCTCTCTCTCTCTCTCTCTACTCTCTCTCTCTCTCTCTCTACTCTCTCTCTCTCTCTACTCTCTCTCTCTCTACTCTCTCTCTCTACTCTCTCTCTACTCTCTCTCTCTCTCTCTCTCTCTCTCCCCCTCTCTCTCTCCCTCTCTCTCTCTCTCCATCTCTCACTCCCATAAAAGGTAATTGGGGTCAAAAGGAATGTGGGACTCTGTTAGGTATAATCGAACATACTTACTAACACAATTCACATCACATACAATATAGTGATGAATACTCTTAAAAATGACCGACTAAAAACAATAACTAGGATCTGATTGACGTCAAAAGACATCTAGATAACCACGAACTCTCAGTTAGACATCATAATGTAAACAATTATAATGATTGGTAAATATAGAAAACTACACAGGTTTTATTAAAATAAACAATTACAAAAACCTGATGATCTCAATTTCGTTCTTTCTATATGCCCGTATTTGGTTATATAAAACGATTGATGTCAACAGGATATAACGTGTAAATACACAAAAGTATGTGTTACGTTGATTGTTTATAGTATCATTAATACTTTTAAGAAATTAAAATCAACTCCAAATAAAAATCAGAAATTTATTCTTGAAAACAAATTCAACTGTGCCTGCTCAGGCCGTAGTTTGCCTACACAGGCCGCTATTCTTCTCTCTCTCTCTCTCTCTCTCTCTCTCTCTTTCTCTCTCTCTCTCTCTCACGCACACACACATTCTCTTCCACACACACACATTCTCTTTCACACACACACACACACACACACACACTCACTCCCATAAAACGGGTCAATAGGAATATGGGACTGTTATGGATAATCTAATCTACTAACACAATACACTCCAACAGTCGTAACGCCACTTCCCCACTTAATGACTCATGGTAACTTAGAAACTCGCTCTAAACAATCGGAACATTGGCAGACGCCCAAATGAAATATTTCTCCGACGATCATAAAAGCGTATTCAAAGAGGAAAAATCATTTAAAATCTGATCATGTTTTGAACTTAATACATTCTGTTCACAAGACATATGAAAAGTTTTAGCCAGCATGAAGAATAAAAAGTACATATTTTCTTTGTTTAGAACCATTATGGCTGCCGTTGCTGGGCGAAGTGACATAAGACTAATGAATCCAATTCACAACACATACAATTTAGTGATAAAAGCTCATAAAAATGGCTGACTAAAAACAATAACTTATAGCTGATTGACTTCAAAAGACACCTAGATAACCACGAACTCTCTGACAGTCGTCATAATGTAAACAATTATAATGATTGGTATACATATAAAACTACACAGGTTTTATTAAAATAAACAATTACAAAAACCTGATGACGTCAATTCCGTTCTATCTCTATGCCTGTATTTGATTATATAAAACGATTGATGTCAACAGTATATAACGTGTAAATACACAAACGTATGTGTTACGTTGATTGTTTATAGTCTTATTCATACAGTTTAGTGATAATTCCTCATAAAAATGGCTGATTAAAAATAATAAGTAATATCAGAGTGACGTCAATAAAGACCTAGATAACCACGAATCTCGGTCAGTCGTCAAAATGTACACAATGATTGGAAAACATAGAAAACTACACAGGTTTTGCAATCGATAGCATGTGTTTTAGTAAATTACGGAAGGTTCTACCGCTTGATCAATAGAACCAACACAGAAAACTACGTGAAAGCTTAAACGTTGGTTATATAAAATTTATTGATGCAATGCGTTTAGTTTTTTTTTAATCATAACATCTGCCAGCCAGATATAACGTTTCAACACACAAAACTATGTGTAACGTTGATTCGTTTATAGTATTATCATACTGTTAACAAATTTCAACCAACCCCAAATGAAAATCAAAATCAAAAACATTATTCTTGAAAACAAATACAACTGTGGGATGCCCTCACCAACAAAAGGACAGTATCAGGGCTGACCCAGATCCAACCAGTTTTGCCGCAATCGACACATTTAGTTTTTTCATTCATAACTCTTTAATTCTATTGCATAGTGGAAGGCATCTAACATTAAATAATAGCTAATGATAAATTGCGTTTTTCTGTTAGTCGGCGATTTCATTGATGTAATCGTAATATTTTGAGATACTGTTCTTTCTTGGTTAATACCATGCGCAAATAACTCTACCTGTAACCAACAAAAGGACAGTATCTTATACGTCCGTTTCACATACTGTTCATCCATGGTTAACCGCAATACAAATGCCTCGTCCGTTTTCACCAAAAGAACAGTATCTAAATTGTGAATATAGCAAAATACGACTAACTCGATCGACAAACGTCTCACAATAGGCTTTTAACGAAATCGGGTCGAACGAGACGCCGAACGCCGAACCCGAACGGATATAGCCTTCTCACGTGACCATGAACGAGATCTGGATAGTGAAGAATCTCAAGCGTTATGCAGCATCGGATCTAAGGTCACGTGATAGAGGATAGCTTGGGTTGCTGTTGGCTTGTGTTAGGGGAGGGGCAAGGTCAGTGTCATTCAATAGTATATAATTGTGCACGTGGCGCTCTATACAGAGAGAAAATTATAAATTGATTACGGGCGAAGGTGGGGGGGGGGGGGGGGGGGGGGTTGACCCACAAACGATCGAGGTGTTGGGCTTCGGGTAGACCATGATACGAAATCAAAGAGAAAAGGCCGCTGGTACTTGGATTGTGGAAATGGTTGGGGGGTCGGGGGGGGGGGGGGGTAGTGACAATCAGCATGGGATGTATACAGCGACACCTAGGATGTATATATTAACATTAATAATATAGGCAATAGATGATCAGGGATGCGTATTGTTTGTGTATTGTTTGTATATGTTTGTGTGTGTGTGTGTGCGCGCGCGTGTGTGTGAAAGAGATTACACAAAAATACCTTTCTCGGGAGCTTCCAACTGATTACGTATACGATAAATTTGAAAACCACATTGTTGAATCCGCTTGCAAAAAGGAGAACATTTATCTTTGTTTCACAAAAATATGTTTAGAAATAAAAATTTGTTCTAGTAGATTGATTTTGAAAAAAATATTGCTCAATTTGTTTAATTTAATGATAGTTTCTTTATTTTCCGGTCGGTTTTCTTGATTTATATCTCATTTTCAATTCTCAATGCGACGAGCACACTGATGTATCTCGTGTGATTCAAAAGGGTTGTTTGTTTTTTTAATATATATATATATATATATATATATATATATATATATATATATATATATATATATATATATATATATATATATACTGAAAGTCCTCACTAATTAATTTCTGAGCGTTGATATGGTGACGCAACTATTACATACAAGACCTTGCAGTCGAGTCGGCAGGGCTTTTGGGTTACACAACCACTATTTACCCATCGGTCAGCGGTACTCTTTTATGTATACAACACTCACCGCCTTTACGCAAAGCCGCCTGCCCATAAATCAAGAGATGGTCTCCTAACTGTTCACAAGCGAACTGTCAAACGAGCAATCGATAATTGGATAAGAATCCCAAGATCTCATATAATAAGGTAAGTTTTGGAGAGGTGATATCCCCCCACCCGTCATCGGACAGAACTTTCATTGCTTTATATCATATAAGCTCCGCCTCCTCTATCTATTCCGGAGTGACGAGATTAGACGAGAGGACGCGACAAAAAACTGATCACGTGATCGGTAAGTCATTTGTTCGGTGTCCGTTTGGTGAGCAACTATAACTCGGTAATAAGAGTCAAGCTTCTCAAAGTCGCCCACCAGTCACAAACGCCGTCCAAAACGAAGACATGACCGTTAGAGTATTACGTCATAATCATGCATAATACTTGACACCTGTCTGAGTCATTTTATTGTGTAAAAACTGAAAGTAATAAATATCATAGTGGAGAATATAAAAACCACACTGTTGAAATCAACTATTAAGAAGGTAGGAGAACGTTAGTCTTTGAATCATGACAATCGGTTGAGAAACATTTAAGAGTAAATTAATATTATTTTGAAAGTTGATGGTGTCCTTGTTTTTTTGTTAACTTATTTATTTCTTGACCTTTCACCATTACTACTACTACTACTACTACTACTACTACTACTACTACTACTACTACTACTACTACTACTACTACTACTACTACTACTACTACTACTACTTGTACTACTACTTCTTTTTTTCACTGTTCTACCGCTTGATTAATGGAACCAACACAGAAAACTACGTGAAAACTTAAACGTTGTTTATATAAAATCTATTGATGCAATGCGTTTAGTTGATTTTTTAATCATAACACCTGCCAGCCGATATAACGTGTCAACTTTATTCTTGAAAACAAATACAACTGTGTCTGCTCAGGCCTAAGTTTGCCTACACAGGCCGCATTTCTCTCTCTCTCTCTCTCTCTCTCTCTCTCTCTCTCTACTCTCTCTCTCTCTCTCTCTCTCTACTCTCTCTCTCTCTCTCTCTACTCTCTCTCTCTCTCTACTCTCTCTCTCTCTACTCTCTCTCTCTCTCTCTCTCTCTCTCTCTCTCTCTCTCCATCTCTCACTCCCATAAAAAGGTAATTGGGGTCAAAAGGAATGTGGGACTCTGTTAGGTATAATCGAACATACATACTAACACAATTCACATCACATACAATATAGTGATGAATACTCTTAAAAATGACCGACTAAAAACAACAACTAAGATCTGATTGATGTCAAAAGACACCTAGATAACCACGGAATCTCAGTTAGACATCATAATGTAAACAATTATAATGATTGGTAAATATAGAAAACTACACAGGTTTTATTAAAATAAACAATTACAAAAACATGATGACGTCAATTTCGTTCTTTCTATATGCCCGTATTTGGTTATATAAAACGATTGATGTCAACAGGATATAACGTGTAAATACACAAAAGTATGTGTTACGTTGATTGTTTATAGTATCATTAATACTTTTAAGAAATTAAAATCAACTCCAAATGAAAATCAGGAATTTAATCTCGAAAACAAATTCAACTGCCTTCAGTCAGCACCTTTCGAGTACGGATATCCTTCTGTTCTTGCCCGGGTCTCTTCGACTGCCAATCTGGCATTACGTCCGGCACGCCGTGCCTCGAGCGATGCTTCATTGGTTCGCTTCCTGGCCTGGTTAATCTGATTGGCGTCGGTAATCCGAAAGAATTGCTCACTAAATAAACCGCAAGATTTTTGCATATTTTCTAAAACATCTCTCAATGAAACCGTACCATCATTAAATATCAGCAGTGCCAGCCCCACAGAGATTTCAACAGTTTTTAACCTGTGATATGACTTTTTTGGACACATTTTCGATACCAAACTATTCAACGACTCGTTAGCATTTTGCGTAAACCCGTCAAGGCACTTTCGTAAAAGGTCGGGATGCGATAAGTCGCGGAAAACGGGCTTACACGCCTCCATAATCGCAGGTGATAGGCTATTGTCATGCGACCGTTTCGCATTCACCCCCCTATACTTACACCATTTTTCATCGCATAGATTGCGTTACGGCTTCTCATCCGTGGATAGCTTATGGAAGTAAATGGCCCAAATTGCTTTTCGCATACCACTCAAGTCATATTTATTGGCACGGATAGCATTGCCGTAATGAATTTATATTTCATCTATCACTTTATCCGTCAATCTGCCTTTCCCTCCTATTTTCTTCCCGTCACTCATTGTTTTTCCAGACATAGAATTTTTCACCTTCCTAAGCCGGGTACCCATTCTTTTTGTACGTGACTAGTACATTCCACCTTCTCAACTGTCGTTTCCCCATAAGGTTTAGAATTTTCTACCGTTCTAAAACTATTCGGTGTCCCCATCACCGATAAATCGGGTGTATCGCAAATGATGCTTCTCCGCAGAGTGTGAAAAAAAATATGTTGCTACTTCGGGCTCTATGGAACCCGAAGAACCGAAATGCGTCAACGTACAATCCTTTTCATGCGTTATTCTCCATCTTACGAACGCTTCCGAATCTTCCCCATGCTTAGCTTTCAACCAATCGCATGACTTACATATCTTTCATTTTACACCAGTATCGAGTACTTTCCTGTCGCACAACCTATTGCGGTCACTAACCCACACTTTGCCGAGAACCCCCTAGTCATGTACGTCCCGTCCACTGATACGTCAATGTCCTTCAAATCTCCCCCTTCGTCGCCCTTTTCTGACATTTGAAACTCAATTTCACCCGCCTTACGACAACTTTAAAACCTGAGACTTCATAACAGCATCATGAATAGTCTCTTTTATTTTCCTAAAACTAGACTTCTGAACAGGAGGGGGTAAATTCATCATACCACAAAATCCTTGAAGTCCCATATGCCCACCACCTGCGTAACGCATCGCGATTGCTGCTCTCCGATTCACAGAATGAATAGTAAGGCTACCAGTGTCATTTACATTTATAAGAGGATCAGATGAAAATGGAGATAACTGCTTAGAAGGGCAATTTGTGGTATCACAAACAAAACCAAAAATACTTCCTAACCCACGACGCTCAGTTTCTTTCAGTTCAACTTTACTATAACACCCATTACACACAAGTCTGGAAGAAATTTGTTCTTTTAAAATGCTTAGATCAATAATTCTGATCCCACTCTCATGTTCATTTTCCTCTACAAGTTGATATAACATGTCGTTATCATCAGAATCTGATTCTGATAGCTCATCCATCACATCATACACATCGCACAATTTTACTTCACTTCGAGAATTGGGCGTGGCAGGCTGTTTTTCTTAACACACTTGATTGACTACATAGCCCTCATTAGCACATTCCAAAACAGCTCCCTAACTCTGATCAACTACACTACTATCACCACTAACACTAATAGCACCTTTTTTCTCATTATTTGTAAACCTATTACCATGAAATTTACGTTTCCTTGGTCTGACACCAAATGCGAGAACGATTTACACTCAAATCGAATTCAGAATTTTTCTTGGAAGTCATAATGAAAAGATTTTTGATAAGAAACCGGCTTCAAAACACAGTATTCTTGAAGAACGCTATTTAAAAAGGACGCTTTTAACTTCTCTCTTTGTTTATAAAAGACAACAATAGAACCATCGCGAAGATGACCGGTCATTGTACTTTTAGAATAGCGAACAATCAATCCTCACCTCAAAACGAAAGTCAAAATTCTAATTTTATTTCGCTTGCTAACCCCTAAACTAGGTGTGAAAAGATATTGAATAACTAAAAAACTACTGGATGGATTTATAAAATTAAAAAAGTATCAGAAAATTTAATAAATTCTCCATAAAATTAAGATACTATTTTCGTGGAATTCTTCATTCGCCTTTTTTCACTTTTTCCTGGTGACCACGCCCCGTTAACAATCTTTCTTTTTTAACTTTTCAAAACTAGAATATGGGGCACGGGAAACAAATATTCGATACACACTCCACCCCACGCTTACTAGAATTAGATCTAAGTTACTAAGTAAGAGTTAGAGTGAGAGATCGAGTGAGGCAGACACATTTACTTAGTCAAACCTCTCTACCTCTATATGATCTATTCTATAATATGTATCCCCAGAAGAGTTCAAAGCCAAAATAAGTTTTTTTTTCAAAATCAATCAGTTAAATCAAGATGAAACTACATATTCGATAGACTTACCTTTAGGTTATTTAAGGGCTAAAGCCACCATCCTGTGCCCACGGCTAGAATACGCCATTTTGTAAATACGAATTAAGAAGTGAAAGTAGAATCGTGACCGGAAACAATCTAGTGCAGGAGAAAGAATTGGAACTCTTCTGCGTTTCGTAAATTATTGCCGAATGGCATGAGACCCGAAAAAGTCTAAGAGCGAAAGGGAGACCATCCATGAAATCAAATGTATATATCTCGTTCTGTGATCAAGCTGTCCGAGACTTTTTGTATTGATACTAGACGCCATTCCCAGTACAGTGGAAGTGAAAATATTCCGGGGCGAGTAAAATGTCCCTTAAAAAGGGCCCCACAACAAAGAGAAATATAGAAAAAGGCCCGGTAAAAGCCGAACATATATATATATATATATATATATATATATATATATATATATATATATATATATATATACATATAATATATATATATATATATATATATATATATATATGTGTGTGTGTGTGTGTGTGTGTGTATGTAGATCGTTCTTGAACTTTAATAACGAAGAAAGCGTAAATATCCCGACTGCGATGCCCTATTGTAATCGCCCACTTCCTCATAAATAGAATCCAGACAATATGCTATAGTATTTTTGACTTTAATAGTTCCCATTAAACAACCAGCATTTTTGTATTGAGTTGACAATAAAAATAAGTAAGATATAAACGTCAAGCATTCAAGTTAACTAGAATATATTGACCACAAATATCTTCATTTAAATCTTTTAAAAACAATCGTCCAATCAGATGTTTTGAAATATTTGAGGACAAGAATACACGTTTTCCTTCCAATCAGATATTGGGGATAAGAATACAATTCTTCTTTCATCATTGCTTAATAAAATATAAACGTTTTCCTACCGGGTTTGTGTAGCGATTCAGAAAGTCTCCGGAAACAAAATGGCAATAGCGCATGCATATCAAATAGTAAACGGGAATATCCAAACCCACCTTAAAATGATTTTCATAGAAAGCCATGTGGAATTATTGATTCAAAAAGTCTTCCTGTCATAGTCGTATTAACACTTAACTTGTTAAGGAAAATAACCATATATTAATTCATAATTTTAAAAAATCAAAATATTATTATTAAGAAAAAATAAACTCATCAAATATATCACCTGCTTTATTTTACCATAAAACAAACCATTTATATTGTTGATGGAGATAATACATTAGAAAATATTACACTTATTGACAACTGTCAACAGTCTACTTATAAGTCAAAACCGTTCCTTAAACAAATAGAAATACTTTATTAATAAAGTACAGTGATGTTTGGACCAACCCTCGATAAAAAAGTCATAATAGATAAATCATTGATAAAGCAAAAGCACTTCTAATACAATCATGTACATTGCTAAAAAGTACAACAATCTTATTCAGCAAAGGAACACACACAAATTAAAAAAAATAACGTAAAGCTTCACTTGTTATAGAGCGTATCCAGTTCTAGATGTTATGAATTTTATGGATTGAAAAGAATTTTATTATAGAGAGAAAAAAAATAATAATATAGGAATACATTTGCAGAAAAATATAATAAAAATAACTTTTGTTTTATTGTATACTAAACCAGCACCGTGCATAATACAAACCCCAAATGTTTTAAAAGAACTATAAAAAAAAACATTGTTGAATTGATAAGAACTAGTTCAATTTATTGTCGATGTGATAGCAACATTTGTGTTCAAATATTATTTTCAAATGTAATAATGTCATATAATTGATCCGATCAGGATCCGTTTTCATGAACGCGGACTAACGCTTAGTTTCTGATTACCTCTGAATCTAGTGCTCAAGGAATTGAAAAATTCGCATTCCATGTAAGCTTACTAAGCAAGTCCCTGACTAAAATAGTGGCATCTTCGGACTAAGCTTGGCAAAGTTTTAGTCATTTGTTGA
The DNA here is from genome assembly GCF_034508935.2 of Berghia stephanieae. Taxonomy (NCBI): domain Eukaryota; kingdom Metazoa; phylum Mollusca; class Gastropoda; order Nudibranchia; family Aeolidiidae; genus Berghia; species Berghia stephanieae. The sequence continues at coordinate 265,785 of NC_088371.1, read as the reverse complement.
ATCAGGATTTAAATCTTTGTCTGAGATAAAAACCGGGATGCATCATAGCGTCGACAAGATAACAACTATTTAAGACTGAGAGAGCTTCGACATTACACCTGTTTGTTAGTAAAAACTAAAAATAGATACCTCAATGTTATCGGCTCCCGAGTTGCGAGTGAACGGGAACTGAGACTCGTAATCAAAGGGCTTGAGTCAAAGATCAACAAAAGAAAAAAGAAAATAGAAAGTATAGTAAAGACAAAAGTTATTCTGCTGGCAGTGTAAACTGAATGAAATTATGTGATCAATCAAACACACACTCTCTCTTTTTTTGTTCAATTTAAGTTCCAACAAAACTTTCATTGGCCTAAATATAGAATTTACAGTCAACCATGGACATTATAGTCATTGTAGTCTACAATCGAAAGTCAGTATCGCGTTATTTGATTCATCATGCCAAGAGTAAATTTAGATGTCACAAAGAGGGAAATATTATCTTTACCGGATGATGTGTTGCTAATTTCCTATATGGACATCTTTTCCGTGAAAGTATGAAGGTGGGTATCTCACCTCCGGTCGTGTACTAGAGAGAGTGATGTTGCCCCCAGAAAATAGCCGATTAGTCACCTCCTTACATCGCCAAAAAGGCAAGAGACTAGCTCTTCAGATGCTAACAATGTTCATGGAATCTGATTTTTTAAACAGTCACTTGCTCCGCTTAGGATTAAGACTAGCAAGTCATTTACCAAACAATAAATATCTAAATCTAGTCCTCGTTCATGAAAACGGGCCTTGAGAATACAGGTCCAGCCAAAGTATTCAAGTAACAATTCTGACTGTGTCAATCTGGTGTTATGTTGAAATTATCTAGATGAAAGTAATGGAATTTAATCTAAACATAATAAGAATTAGTATAATTAAAAATGGATACAATATGTATATCGCATGACCATGACTAGTCCGTGTTCTATGAGGTTACATTTATGACCTATTCCAGCAATATGGTATTCCATCAGAGCTAATTTTATGAAAGAAGTAGAACGTACAAGCACAATGATTAAAAATAAGATAAGCCACAATTGATGCATTTAATTTAGCTTAATTAAAACATAAAGAAAAGCGTTAAACCCAATATTAACCAATTTGTTCCCACTCAAATGATATAATTAACACGAAAAATAACAAAATAAATTCATTTCGTCTGTATGGTGGAGTCACTGGTCTTGCGTTCTAATATAATTTTTACATGTCGACTGCATACATCCGCCAAGTGAAGGCTTGTCTCCAAAAGGACGAGCATCCGGACCTGGTGGTTTTTTGAGAATGCCGATTGAATCCACATGCCATCTCTGTATGCTTAATCTGTTGAATTAAAATGCCAAACCGCTATAAAAGTAGATACCACACACACAAGAGCATGTAAATACATACGTATATATATATATATATATATATATATATATATATATATATATATATATATATATATATATATATACTAGTAAAAAGCCCGTAATTTCGAGGGGAAAGAACTATTTTCATTAGATATTGTACCCACCACAATTTAATGAGGGCAGATTAGTAAACAACGTTGTCTGTGTAATTTGGTAATCTTCTGTTGATTTTTCTGTGTGGCCCAACATGAAGTGTAAGCCACTACAGCCTCTGACCCGGGACACAGCAACATAGAGTTGTCCGTGTGTGAAAACAGGTTGTGGTAAAAAAAAAAATCAACTGCGAAAATAAACCTGAAGACGTGAGCAGAGTTGAAAGACGATCCCGGGGAGGCTTTCCGAAAGCTCATACAAAGGGAAACAACTTAAATAATATTCCCTCAACTATCCCCAAGAAAAAATAAAACCTAGTACCTTTAACTAACCCTAATATTAAAGGAAAAACAAACACCCGATGACCTTTGCTAAGACTTATAGCTAACCCTAATAAAAAAAAATCCTCCGATCTCGAGCTAACCCTAATAGAAAAAAAAACCCTCGGACTGCTTTGCACTACTTTTCAATACTTCATTAATCGAAATGTCGGCCGAGAATCAAAACAATAGTCAAATTAGGAAATTTTAAACTTTCACAAATCTATCAAGGTTTGTTCTAGAGTTTATTAAATGCTATTTTTGATGACAAATTGAATAGATAAACGCCTGACAAAAGATCAAGGGTGAATGAAATACCACAGATGACTTCCTGCTGCTGTCATCAATGATTTATATTTGTTTATTTATATTTATTATTTTTTGTATTCATTTTAAATTCTATTGTATTTATTTTTCAACAATAGTCTACACGTTTTTATATTTCACCTTCTAAACTGCATTACACAGTACCTCCCCGCCCCTTTTCACTTAATTAATTGCGCACCTTTTAAAACTATCTTGTATTCTATTTTAATTAATGCTTCCTTACAAAGGACCATACTATTTTCTGCCAACCAATGTTTTGTTTATTCATCTTAACTAAGCCACTACCACATTAACTTATTCATCTGTGGTGTGTCATTCATGCTATTTTGTTGATAAGGGGAAAACCCCAAACGTTCATTTCATCTGTTTCTTGTAATTAAATTGCAGCTTACATTCAATTTCACATTATTATTTATTTCTTCGAACTTTGAGCTTCGGTGAAAAAACAAAATGAAAGAATACTGGGGATGTAGGAGCTTTCGGAATGTTTCCTCTTTACTTAACTTATGGAAAAGCAAACACCCTAGCACCTTTCCTAAGACTTATGAATAATCCTAATAGAAAAATAAATCCTCCGATCTCCAGCTAACCGTAATAGAAAAAAAAAGACTCTCAGACTGCTTTGCACTACCTTTTAATACTTCACAAATCAAAATCGTGGCCGGAAATCAAAACAATGGTGAAATTACAAAATTGTAATCTTTAACAGGTCAATCAAGGTTTGTTCTAGACTTTTTTTAAAGTGCTCTATATGATGACAAATTGAATAAATAAAAATCTGATAAAATATCAAAGGTGAAAAACAAATTGAGATAATACTGGGGATGTAGGAGCTTTTGGAATGTCTCCCCTTTACTTAACTTGTGGAATAACAAACATTCTAGCACCTTTACTAAGACTTATGACTAACCCTGATAGAAAACAAAAAAGCCTCCGATCTGGAACCAACCCTAATAGAAAAAATGATGACAAATTGAATAAATAAACGCCTGACAAAAGATCAACGGTGAAAATACAAATTGAAAGAATACTGGGGATGTAGGAGCTTTCGTAATGTCTCTCTTTTTCTTAACTTATGGAAAAACAAACACTCTAGTACCTTTACTAAGACTTATGACTAACCCTAATAGAAAAAAAATGCTTCGATCCCGAGCTTAACCTAATATTTTTAAAAAGACATTCGGACTGCTTTGCACTACCTTTCAATACTTCGCAAATCAAAATGACGGCCGAAAATCAAAACAATGGTCAATTCCATTTTTCAACCTTTGGTTGTTTTTTCCTGTCGTAAAAGCGCCAAACTGACAACTTTTTACAGTGACGAAATTGGTTGATTTTGAGAGTGTTAGTGTCGTCGGTACCTATTTTATGGTATATGTGTGACCCAACGAACTTTCAAACCGACTTTAGATTATGAAAGGAAATCAAGTTATCTGTTTATCTATCTGTAAAAAAATACATTTCTAATTTTCAGTAGAGTTGCGCGCCGTATAGTTTGTTTATGTAGTCAAATAATCACACTGTTTCCACAATGCTATATTTTTTAAAGAAAGGATATATATATATATATATATATATATATATATATATATATATATATATATATATATATATATATATATATATATATATATATACTCTTCCACAAATGAAACTAGACAGTTGTATTCCGCCAATAGTTCAACAATAGTTGAAACAAAGACAATGACATAAACATATTTGGAAATTAGACACAGCTAGTGTACTTTTCGTGTCCCATTCATAGAATTTGTGTAAAATATTGAAAAGTTTCAGATATTTAAATCCTATCATTAAAAATTGATTTTGCCAAAACGAGAACAAAGTTGAAATCATTACAAATGACGCACTTCAGTATGTTGTATGTCCGCCGTTAGAATTGACAATGTCATAGCTCTTTGCCTCATTGATGATGTTAGCTGATTGACTGATTCTGTTGGTAGCTCTGTCCAAATTGTATTCTGTATTGTGTCGAAATATTCATCGAATTTTACAAAGCGTTTATGTCTGTTTGGTCTTATTTATTTATTTATTTATTAGTTTTCATTTAGTAAACAAAATACCACAGATCACACGGCAGTGCACCGGTTCATCACTTTTACACTTCAATCGGTTCAGAAAGCAGCTATATGTCAAGTCTATGTTCCTAGGGGTTAAAAATATGGAATATCACTATTTGATTATTCTAATTCCGAAGAAACGGGAAGATCATTGGTTAAAAAATATCGCTGATCTATTTGTTGGACTTGACATATTGTTTGATTCTTACAAGCTCTAGTTTTTCTTCCCCCAATTATCCCTACCCACACTACTAAAGATCCAAAAGTTCGATTTGTTACTTCAATGATAGATCCATTATTAAACATTCATCTCGACGCCGATCGCACGAGGTTGCTGGTCTCTGGAATCATTTCTTTAAAAAATATAGCATTGTGGAGAACATTGTGCTTATTTGAGTCAATAAAAAAATTGATACGGCGCACAACTCTACTGAAAGATTTGAAAGTTAGAAATGTATTTTTTACAGATAGATAAACAGATAACTTGATTTTCTTTTATAATTTAAAGTCAGTTTGAAAGTTCGTTGAGTCAAACAAATAATATCATAAAATATGTACCGACGACACTTGGCTCCCAAAATCAACTAATTTTGACACTGTAAAAAGTTGTCAATTTGCGTCATCTATTTATGACATCAAGTATTATTATTACTTCCGTTGTGTTGTTGATTTAGCGGTGATCAGTTTTGTTTTGACATGTTTGTGTGTGTGTGTATGTGTGTATGTTTGTGTGTGTGTGTGTGTTGTGTGTGGTGTATACATGTGTGTGTGTGTGTGTTGGCATTTTTCAGCAAATCGTGGCATTCATAGTGATATTATTCACTTGATCACATGAAGTTATTTCAGTCGCCATTTTGATTCTTTTTTTACTATTAGGGTTAGCTCGAGAGGTTAGTCATAAGTGTTATTGAAGGTGCTAGGGTGTTTGTTTTTCCATAAGTTAAGTAAAGGGGAGACATTCCGAAAGCTCCTACATCCCCAGTATTCTTTAAATTTGTATTTTCACCGTTGATATTTTGTCAGGCATTTATTTATTCAGTTTGTCATATAGACGTATTTTAAAAACAATTTCCTGATAGATTTGTGAAAGTTTAAAATTTCCTAATTTGACCATTGTTTTGATTTTCGGCCGCCATTGTGATTTGTTAAGTATTGAAAGGTATTGCAAAGCAGTCCGAGAGCTGTTTTTTTTATTAGGGTTAGCTCGAGAGGTTAGTCATAAGTGTTATTAAATGTGCTAGGGTGTTTGTTTTTCCATAAGTTAAGTAAAGGGGAGACATTCCGAAAGCTCCTACATCCCCAGTATTCTTTAAATTTGTATTTTCACCTTTGATCTTTTGTCAGCACGGTGGTAGAACAGCACATTCAACGTTCAAAATTCCAATTCCAATAACGGATAACAGCACCTGTAGCATCAGTCGCCAATCAGACACAGCTAAGTTACTGAAGAGTAATTCTCTCATAATTTGGGATGAAGCATCTATGATGGACAGGCGTGTGTTTGAATGTGTGAGCAGGACATTTTGTGCCATATTAGGCAGTTCAAAACCTTTTGGGGGCAAAGTGGTTGTACTTGGATGGGATTTTCGGCAAATTCTACTTGTTGTTAACAAAGGAAGTGAAGCCGATATATTAAGTGTCACACTTAACAAGTCAATTATTTGGAATTTTGTCACCATTTTTTCATATGAACAAGAACATGAGGGTTACTGGTGACAATAACTGTTTTGCAAATTGGCTTCTCCGCATTGGAAATGGTACAGAGCCGGTTTTCAGCGAAATAGGAAAGTATTCTGTTAAATTACCTACAGCGCTATGCCTTCCTGAAAATGACCAAGAATGCTTGATAAATGCTGTATACAATGATTTGAATCTGAACTTTGCGGATGAACGTTATCTATCAGAGAGAGCAATTTTGACTACAACCCATGAAAATGTTGACAAAATAAATGCAGCCGTTCTGTCCAGGTTGACCTCATCAACAAATTTACCGCAGTGTTGATTCCATTCAAAGTGACTCTGACATCAACTTATACCCTATTGAATTCTTGAACGAACTTACACCTCCCGGACTTCCTCCACATGCATTACATTTGAAAGCCAACACGTCAGTCATACTGCTTAGAAATATAAATCCTAAATCAGGCCTCCTAAATGGCACCCGTTTGTTAATAATTAAATTAGGTTCAAAAGTATTAGAAGCCAAGATAATTACCGGTAGTAGATCTGGCGACATAGTGTTTATCCCTAGAATCAATCTGACGACAACAACTGATTCAGGCTTACCATTCATTATAAATAGAAGACAGTTTCCGGTAAAATTGTCATATGCAATGACAATTAACAAGTCTCAGGGGCAGACATTAAGCAAGGTGGGGATTTTCTTACCACAACCGGTATTCACACACGGACAACTGTATGTTGCTGTGTCATGGGTCAGAGGCTATACTGGCTTACACTTCATGTTGGGCCACACAGAAAAATCAACCGAAGATATACCAAATTACAGAGACAACCTTGTTTACCAATCTGCCCTCATTAAATGATGGTGAGTACAGTATCGAATGAAAATAGTTCTTTCCCCGCGACATTGCGGGCTTTTTACTAGTTATCTTTAAATAAAGCTAATCGTCTGTTAACAAATTGCCGTCCAACATATCCCCGTCATGGAGTTCCCGTACCGATCTCAGTCGTACAACTTTGTGCAAAGTCGGAATCTTTGGAGTTCCCGTACAGATCTCAGTTGTACAGTTTTGTGCAGAGTAGGAATCTTTGGAGTTCCCGTACCAATCTCAGTCGTACAACTTTGTGCAAAGTAGGAATCTTTGGAGTTCCCGTACCAATCTCAGTCGTACAACTTTGTGCAAAGTAGGAATCTTTGGAGTTCCCGTACCAATCTCAGTCGTACAACTTTGTGCAAAGTAGGAATCTTTGGACGAAATATGTGTTTGTGACATTTCAAAACAATCTCACAAATATCTGAAAGGCAAATATTTTGGTGAGCATTTGCAACATGTAACTTTTGTACCAACATGTTTGGCGGTGTACATCTGCTTCTCATTTCGATATATCATCATAAAAAAAGATGTGTCTAGTTTTTTTAAAACATTTCCATATACCAATATGTTTTCTCTTATGTGAAATAATAGCAAAACCAAACTGTCTAGTTCTGTTGCAGATCAATTTTTTAAAAATCATATATATATCTGCCCTAACCAACAAAAGGACAGTATCTGGGCTGACCCAGATCCAACCAGTTTTGCCGCAATCGACACATTTAGTTTTTTCATTCATAACTCTTTAATTTTATTACATAGTGGAAGTCTTCTAACATTAAATGATAGCTAATGACAAATTGCGTTTTTCTGTTAGTCGGCGATTTCATTGACGTAATATGTTGCGTAATATTTTGAGATACTGTTCTTTCTTGGTGAAAGCCAAGCAAATAACTCTACCTGTAACCAACAAAAGGACAGTATCTTATACGACCGTCTCACATACTGTTCACCCTGGTTAACCGCAACGCAAAATGCCTCGTCCGTATTCACCAAAAGAACAGTATCTCAGTTAAGAATATAGCAAAATACGAATACTCGATCGACAAACGTTTTACGTCAGCGAGGGCGAGCACTCGCCATCACGGACGAGTGAGAGGCAAGGCTAAGTGTGGTTGACCTGGCGTGAGGGGAATGAATAAATTATCTCCGTCAAGTTTGTAGGCGTGCCTCTGATATAATATTACTACATTAGACTATTCCTCAATCTTTTAGACCCTGACTCCTTTTTCAAGATGAGTCTATTTTTATTTAGCATAATAGCTTTAATTTACGCTTATTGATGATTTTGGCTATCTTGTAAATTAGACTTTAATTGTGTATCAGGGTTTTGTCATTGTACAACGATATTGGGGTGAGTGAGTGATAGTGAATTAAACCTAAGAATAGCTGGAAAATAGGGTATGTCCCCCTTCCCCCGCCCCCAACACGTACAACACACATACCTTTTTGTTTTAAAATCAATATCTTCATTGTCATAGGAAACGAAAAGCATAAAATGGAACGAAATCTGTTGGTACATTTGTACTGAATTAAATAGGCGACATCATCCTTACTAAATTTAAAAGGTGCTATGAGCTAATAAGATGAACAAAAAAAATATTTTGTCTTTAGCTAATTTCGCCCACAGGCAGTTACAATAGTACAATTTAGATAAAACAAGGGAATTAATTAAAAGTTCTGCTACATTAAATTACGAATTTTGCTTATTTTATTCATTTCTATGTACATAGATTGTATGGTGTTATTCACGTAGCAGCTTGTTATGGAAATATGTTTATCAATGATGACGCTAAGGTTTTTTGATTTATTTGAAAATTCTGTTGTGCTATTTCCGAGAGTAATAGGTGAATTATTTGCCTTCCACACATTAAAATCTCAGTTTTACTATCATTTACTGTCATTTAATTTTAACTTGTTATGGTACATTCAAGATTTAATCTCATAAAACAGCTCGAAATTCGTTGTATTAAGAATTGTAAATTACTTAGGGGTACTGAATCATAAATGTGCGTATCACCAACATTAAAATGATAACTCAGATTGAATCTGGATATCACACGAGAAAGGGGGTGCTTATACAGAAAAAAAAGGACAGGGCCAAGAACGCACTCCAAAGTTTAGTAAAACTTGTTCTGACTGAATACCATTCACCACGACAGTCTGCCATCGATCCTGTAAATATGGTGTAATCCATTTAAGGGCAATTCCTTTTACGCCGAACTTATTTTCTAGTCTTCTTAACAAAATGTAATGGTCAATTGTGTCAAAGGCATCTGAAAGATCTTAAAGGCATAATAAATTGATATTGTTAGCATCCGCATTATATAACAAAAGATTTTAAGAAGCGCCGTTTCAGTACTGTGTTGCTGTTTGTAGGCTGACTGAACTGTTGTTCTTAAGATGAGATAATTGTGTCAGTACTACCTTCTCCAAAAGTTTGGACAAAAAATAGAAGGATGTGTGGAAAATGAGAGATATGAAGCCGATGAAAAAGAAAAACACAAAAAAAAACCCCAAAAAACAACTAAACAAAAAACGCCTGGACAGACAGTCACACCGACACCCATACACACACACACACATACACACACACACAAATTAGTTGAAATGAATGAAAAATAAGTATACTTAAGTTAGACGTTTGGTTGAGCATCCGACCAACAAGCAATGGGATCAGTTTTTTATTGCCAGCTGTATAAAGTTTTGTAATGGTTTTGCTTTCTGGTTTTTTTTTCTCATTTTTTATTACTTGTTTATAAAGCCCCTCTGCCCACCAATCAGCCACTAAATAGCTAGCTTGATATGTTGATCTGGTGGAAAGTAATACGTGAATATTTACAACTTTTGTCATAGATTAGATTGATTTTGAACTCAGTGTCTGCAGCAATTTAGTCTTTAATCACGGGCGCATAATTTAGTCAAAGATATAAGAACTGCAATCCAAACAGTTATTAAAAGCAGGAATTTCCACTTTTAACATCCAACGGAGAGGTCAAACTTAGATGTCGCTGGGTCAAACATACGCGTTGTGGTATGTCACTACTGCTGTCGGATGTGAAGGTCATTCGTTCGATTCTATAAGTATGCGGTTAGACTAAGGGAGTTAATTTTTGACATTTTACACGGTAATTTATTAATTATTATTATTATTATTATTATTATTATTATTATTATTATTATTATTATTATTATTATTATTATTATTATTATTATTAATTATGTGACCCTCCGCCCCGAACGGGGGGTGGGGAGGGGGGAAGAAAGAAAGACAGACAGAGAGAGAGAGAGAGAGAGAGAGAGAGAGAGAGAGAGAGAGAGAGAGAGAGAGAGAGCGTGTGCATTGTAGAGGGCGGGAGCGAAATAGAATAAAGATATATATATGTGTGTGCGTGTGTGTGTGTGTGTGTGTGTGTGTTTATGTGTGTGGTTGTATGTGTGAAAGAAACACGAGGGAGACAAAGAGAGCGAGCGAGACAGGTAGATAAACAAACGGGGAAAAGGAGGGAGGGGGTGGAGCAAAGAATAGGTAGGGATAGTATTAGAAAGCCCTTCGTTTCAAAAGAAGTCAAAGTCAATCAATTTTAAAAAATGGGACTGGTCAAATCATGTGTTACATTGTTTCCATTTTGAGTCAGATGACAGCTTGAAGAGGAGCGGGTTGGGCTGAATTTGTAATGACTTACATGAAATCATATAATTGAATCTTCTTGTTTGAGCTGCAACGTCGAGTTATTTAGGACCTGCCACTCGTTATCACAACCCCTTGTGGTCAATTGTCAGCTATTAAACTCTCCTCCCCTTTTTCTTTGGGTTCACTCCAGTGACTTCTTATATAGTAGACAATGGTTCACTCACATTGTTTATTGTCTCAAAAGACCCCACCCTCCCTCCCATTCCCAATGAATACACGTTAAAACGCTCTCTCTCTCTCTCTCTCTCTCTCTCTCTTTCTCTCTCTCTCTCTCTCTCGCTCTCTCTCTTCTCTCTCTCTCTCCTATTTATTTATTTTTAAAAATATATCTCTCTGCATCCATCTCTCTCTCTCTGTTTGTTACCGACTCTCTCTCTCTCTCTCTCTCTCTCTCTCTCTCTCTGTGTGTGTGTGTGTGTGTGTGTGTGTGTGTTTCTCTCTCTCTCTGTGTTTCTCTCTATGTATTCCAGTCTCTCTCTCTCTCTCTCTCTCTCTCTCTCTCTCTCTCTCTCTCGTGTAAACAACAACGCGATAGAAAGTTACAGTGCTCTTCTATTATGTCATGTTACGGATGACGTCATTGGCGTTGGCGACTTATGCGTCAACCAATCAAATCGTCACCAACAGTTTCGCATGATATTGCTCGCCATACGGCGGCATCTTCGTCACGCCACTCGTTGACGCCACCGCATGCTCACGGACACCGTCAATATTTACGGGCGGAATACGGCCGTCGGAGATACTGTCCTCTTGTTGGTTAACGATGGGGTTGAAATAGGATACTGTTTCAAGCACATTTTTAATTGCCTCTAATTTCAAAAATATTTGAGTTATGATCATTCTGACAACTTTGTAAGCTTCCGTATGTCCCAGAGATTCGATTTAGTAAAAAAAGTGATTTTATGATTTTTTGAGAGATACTGTCCTTTTGTTGGTTAGGGCAGAGTAGTGTTATGATAAAGCGATTCCAAGCAATGCCACAGCGGAAAGAAATGAAATGGGCTATTCTTGCTGGTCTTTACCACGGTTATTACACCAATGACTTCCCTCAACATAGGTATTGTCCTCCTGAACCGGACTCCAGAAGCTTTTATAAAAAATATATTGCTGCTCATGTGTATCCTGTTGACACAAGCAGCGTGTAAATACACCTTTGAATTTTGATTTGATTCATGAGCACTTGAAGCCTGTATATGCTTTGTTTAAGTGTTGTGAGATGAAGACAACACAAAATCCAAACGAAAGGTTTCATAATTCTGTTTGGTCAAGATGCCATAAAACATACTTCCATTCCCTAAAAAAAAGTTGAGTTTGGTGCAGAGTATAATTTTGGTCCAACAGAAATAACATCCCTGAAAGTGTCTTTGGGCATCGGGGACTGGGAGAACACTCCCAGATGTTGAGTCAGCAAGCAGAGTCAAAAAGACTTGACCAGAGCATAAGGGTTGCTCAACACAAAGAGAAAAAAAAGACGGAAAATGAAAGCTCAGACCCGTGAAAAAGCCCAGAGGGAGGCAGAAAAAGAACACGGGGGAACCTCATACGGTGCTGGTATGTTTTGAGCTGGTTGTACCGTTTTGTCTTATTATTTTCATTCATTGTTATCTTTGATCTCGTTTTTCTCAAAATGACATTTTTAACACTATTTTCTATCTTATTTTGTCATTTATCAATCAATTTGTTTAAAACTTTGCATGTCTAGAGCTATAGTGATTATCTAAAATCATACAGAAGGAATTTTAAATATCTTTATTATTTTTTGATAAATTGACATTTTTATGTCAAAAAACATGATTTTTATCATACTACAATACCGAAAAAATATATTTTTAAAAAATTTGTAAATAGAAATCTATTAAAGATATTCAAAAAATGCTCTGTATTTCTTTTTATAATATACAAATATACAACCATGCAAAATTTCAAAAAAATTCCATGGAAACTTATTGAGAAAGTAACTTTTTAAAATAGCACCCAGAGAAGAGTAAAATCCAAGATGGCAGCCGTCACCATGGCAACCGGACACGCCCACCCAAATAAATCACATGGTTCGAATCCATTGGTCATAGGCTATGTCCCATATAAAAAGATATTGGATATAATCATTATTCTTGAAAATAGTTTCAGGTGTCGCCCCTCCCCTTAAACTAGTAGTATTGGGTTACTCGATCGCTATTACCCAATCGACGCTCGAGCGCCAAGCAACGAATAATCGTCCGATCAAAATGCCTGAAGAGCGAGCGGGTAAGACGAGCCGAGACGAGCGAGTTGAGGGGCGGGCGGGGGGGGGGGGGGGGGGGGTCTTGGGAATCATTTCAAACGACACCAATACAGTTTGCCGTCCGACACCAATCGCCAACATTTGCACACTGATTCGAGCAGGGGTGTTTCTTTTTTACGAAACTCGCCGATACCCGACAAAGTTATGGGAAGTAGGCAGCATTGGGGAGTGAACCTGGGAATGGGTTTCGTAAAAAAGTAATTGCTTTTTTCCGAAATCCGCCGATAACCATAGTCTCAGATTCACTCCCCACTGGTGTACACTTCCCTGATTCTCAGCTTCACTCAACACAGCTGCCTACTTCCCATAACCTTGCCGGATAATGTCGGGTTTCGTTGGGTTGCTACTTCCCATAACTTTGTCGTTGAGAGAATGTGAGTAAAGAGCCTTTACCAAGGACTCAACTATGCGCCAAGCGAGGCTCTAAATCAAATCAAGCCATACACGGTAAAACATTTTTGGAAACCAAATCATTTAATTTTTCTAGTACGGTCAGAACTGTAGACCACATAGTAAATATCACGTACAGGTTAGACATACGCTATGTGGTCTTGTGGTATGGCACTCGCTTTCGGATCGGAAGGTCCTGGGTTCGAGCCTCGCTCGTCGCATTGTCGAGTCCTTGGAAAAGGCTCTTTACTCACATTCTCTCATCGTACTCGGGTGTAAAATGAGTACCAAGCGCTTTGAGCACTTTTAGTGGATATTGCTCTATATAAAAAGTCATTTTTTTACGGAAACGCCTCAAAAGGTCGACCTTGGTGCTTTGCCTATTCAAATATTTTTTCATAACTCATGTTTTCCTTTAACTTTATCTGGAGCATATGTATGCACCCGTAGCCATCGTTAACTCATAGCCTGACACTGACCAAAAAATGACGTCAAAATGCCAGTCTTTGGCCAGACAAGAAAACAAATCGTGAGTTGTATTCAATAGTTCAACCAATGGGACCAGTTGTTTCCATGAGCACTACTGACAACTCACTAGGCGATACAAAAACCAAATAATGACGTCAAAATGCCAGTCTTTTTGGGTTTCAGTGTAAGGCTATAACATAACGATGGCTACGGTCCACCACGATTCACCAGCTGGGAGGGTCTCGGGCTACCACCTTAACCTCCCCCAAAACTTTTCTATAACTTTTTTGTTGCAAATTGTATTCAAAAGTATGACGTCACGTCGCCCAGCAACGGCGAGCAGCGTGGTTCTAAACAAAGAAAATTGGTACTTTTTATTCTTCATGCTGGCTAGAACTTTTCATATTATGTCATGTGATCAGAATGTATAAAAGTCAAAACACGATCATAATTAGAATGGGGTTTTTCCCCTTTGGATACGCTTTTATGCTCGTCGGAGAAATACTTCATAAGTGCGTCCGCCATTGTTCCGATAATTTAGAGCCAGTTACTAAGTTATCATGCGTCATTACGAGGGAAGTGACGTTACGACAGTTGAAGCGTATTGTGCTGTTTTCTACATAACTTTGTCATGAAGTCTTCCGCTTTCGATGTCATCCCACTTGGCAGTTTCTTCAATTTTCGTGGTGAAGATTCTCCAATGGGCATGATTTATATTACATGTGCTCGAGGTCATTGGCCACATTGCAAAGTGTGCTCAAAATGACCCACTTAGTGTTCACAACTTTGTAAATATCTAACATCACGATTGGTCATTTGATTCAGCTTGACACATGGACGACAACATGAATATAGATCAGTCCCATTGTTTCTGTCTTGTGCCTTGTCTCGGATCTTTGATGGCAGGTCCCATTGTTTCTGTCTTGTGCCTTGTCTCGGATCTTTGATGGCAGGTCCCATTGTTTCTGTCTTGTGCCTTGTCTCGGATCTTTGATGGCAGGTCCCATTGTTTCTGTCTTGTGCCTTGTCTCGGATCTTTGATGGCAGGTCCCATTGTTTCTGTCTTGTGCCTTGTCTCGGATCTTTGATGGCAGGTCCCATTGTTTCTGTCTTGTGCCTTGTCTCGGATCTTTGATGGCAGGTCCCATTGTTTCTGTCTTGTGCCTTGTCTCGGATCTTTGATGGCAGGTCCCATTGTTTCTGTCTTGTGCCTTGTCTCGGATCTTTGATGGCAGGTCCCATTGTTTCTGTCTTGTGCCTTGTCTCGGATCTTTGATGGCAGGTCCCATTGTTTCTGTCTTGTGCCTTGTCTCGGATCTTTGATGGCAGGTCCCATTGTTTCTGTCTTGTGCCTTGTCTCGGATCTTTGATGGCAGGGCCAGTGATGCTAGTCTGGATCTTTGAAATGTTTTGAATGGCTTTCGAGGTGACGTTGATGTTGGCCGTCGTTTCGAGCTCAACAAATAGTCAACATGGCTGACACATAGACTCTCTCTCTCTTTCTCTCTCTCTCTCTCTCTCTCTCTCTCTCTCTCTCTCTCTCTTTCTGTGTGTCTCTCTCTCTATCCCTGTCTCTCTCTCTCTCTCTCTCTCTCTCTGCCTGTCTGTCTGTCTCTCTCTCTCTCTCTCTCTCTCTCTATCTATCTATCTATCTCTCTCTGTCCTTGTCTGTCTGTCTCTCTCTCTCTCTCTCTCTCTCTCTCTCTATCTATCTATCTATCTATCTATCTATCTATCTATCTATCTGTCTCTCCCTCTCTCTTCTCTCTCTATTTCTCTCTTCTCTCTCTGTGTGTCTCTCTCTTTCTCTCACTCTCTGTCTCTCTCTATTTCTCTCCTTCTCTCTCTCTCTCTCTCTCTCTCTCTATGTATATATATACCGTCTCTGATTAGAGGAAAATCGAACCTTGCGATAGACAGTTAAAACAATATTGCTAAAATCTCATACCTTAGTCCTTGACTCTAACAGTGTGCAAGCTACCACCCGCGTTGAGTTGGTTGAGCTACTTTACATAATCTCAAAAGATAGCTTTTATCTATTGCGACATTGTATCACCAACTTGGGCTCATTATAGCCTTTGAGATTTGAAAAAATGTCTGCTTTATAGTTCAGCATGATTTTTTTTTCTCTACAGAACAATACACAACTGTTATGAGTGTTTTTTTCATTAAAAATGAGATTCATTTTTAAGGTTTCCTCTCTTTCTATTTATTTATTTAACTATCTAATAATTAATTCAATTATCTTATTAATCATTTTATTTATTCCTATATTTACTCGTCTATTTTTAATTCTTAAAATGAAAAAAATAAAAAGATAGATAAATAAATAAATTTATGTATTCTATCTTTTAAATTTTTCATTTTAAGTCTTAAAAATAGACGAGTAAAAAAATTAATTTAAAAAATTGAGGTTTTATATAGCGCAATATCCACTAAACTTGCTCAAAGCGCTTTACATGGGGTCCCTGACCAACAGCAACACGTAACTCGTAGAACGGGACATTACGCCTGTTAGGCGATATCACAAATTTGTTTTGACAGAGACAACGGTGTTCACGGCCAGGTACTCATTTTACACCTGAGTACGGTGAGAGAATGTGAGTAAAGAGTCTTTTCCAAGGACTCAACTATGCGCCGAGCGATGCTCGAACCCAAGTCCTTCCGATCCGAAAGCGAGTGTCATACCACTAGACCACATAGCCGCACAAAGTAAGAAGGAGATTAATAAAATACGCGTCATCAAAACAGAAAACCAGGTTCCACTTCTTTTGTCAAACGATTCTTCTTCTATCCCTCTCCCAAAATAGTCACGCGTAATGATATCAACGTTTACAATCATAATTTGTGACGTCAGACGTCACAATCGTTAAATTTCACTAAAATAAGATTCTTTAAAAAGAAGTATCATTTAAGTATCTTTGAACGTGTCTTTTATTCAAAGCTCCTTCCTTCTGTGGGTGTCTATATCAAATTGATAAACATGGCATTTGTGTATTGATCGTATGTGTTTGAATAAAATACACACCATTTCTTCCCGCGCGTTCAATCGCACAAAGACACAAAACAAAATTTAATCAGAAAGAATTTAGTGAGAAAAAAATCACAGCTAAATAGGCTGGACGGTCTACATAAAAAGCTGCGAAAACTCGTGCCAAATTTAAATTGTACATTATTGGATTCAATAGTCTGATGTCACGTCGCCCAGCAACGGCGGCCATCGTGATTCTATATA
The DNA here is from genome assembly GCF_034508935.2 of Berghia stephanieae. Taxonomy (NCBI): domain Eukaryota; kingdom Metazoa; phylum Mollusca; class Gastropoda; order Nudibranchia; family Aeolidiidae; genus Berghia; species Berghia stephanieae. The sequence goes on along the minus strand of NC_088371.1, from coordinate 248,908 downwards.
AAGAAAATCCGTATGTTTTACTCTTCATGCTGGCTAGTACGTTTCATGTCTTGTGATCAGAATGTGTAAAAGCCAAAACATGATCAGATTTATAATGGGGTTTTTTTTCCCTCTGGATACGCTTTTATGCTCGTCGGAGAAATATTTCATAAGGGCGTCCGCCATTGCTCCGATAGTTTAGTTACCATGCGTCATTATGAGGGAAGTGACGTCACGACTGTTGAAGCGTATTACGTATTATAAACATTATGAACGAGAGGATGTTTACCGACTTGACTCCACCTAACAGAGATACGCATCGCCTGCTTTTATATATTCGGTAAATTACTCAGTTCCAGATTGACGAGAGAGAGATTTTGTAGGTCCTAAAAAATTTATCTGTTGTCAATGTGGAATTAATTTATGTATTTAATGTCTTTATTGTTTTTCTGTTGTTGCCTGAAGAAGGGTTTTGAGCCCAAAACATTCCGTGTTTGGTATTTTAAATTCTTTTTTAAAGATGCTATGTCTATTAATTCTTGTTTATTACTAAAAATAATTATAAAAGCTTTCGGGTATCTTTAACGATCTATAGACTAGACAATTTCAACGAACTAAAACTCAAGGAATGATGAATGAATGAATAACCATCTCTGTTAAAAGGCATTTAGGCATCGACGTAGAACGACCGACAGACAACCCGAAGTCATTATTCTCCGGTACTCTGAACTCAAATAGGAAAAAAAGACACATTTTGAAATATTTCTTGGCCGCAAAACTCGTCCCAGAAATATCGACCGATTAAAATGACGACCGCCATCTTATTAAAAACTCTCAAACCTGGGACTTTGGAAATTTTAAAAACGTATATAACGTCCCAGGTTTGTGCGGCTATGAGGTCTCTTGCTATGACACTCGCTTTCGGATCGGAAACTCCTGGGTTCGAGCCTCGGTCGGCGCATAGTTGAGTCCTTGGAGAAGGCTCTTTACTCACATTCTCTCAAGGAACTCAGGTGTAAAATGACTACCTGACCGTTAACAGCGTTATCTTTGTCCGAAAAAAAATATAATATCGCCCAACAGGCGTCATGTCCCGTCCTACATGTTAAGTGTTGTTGCTGGTCCGAGACCCCTTGTAAAGCGCTTTGAGCACGTTTTGTAGATATTTAACTGTACAAAAGCTCGTTTGTTTTTTTTGGTTATTATTATTATTATTATTTTTTTTTTGTTTTGTTTTGTTGGGTTTTTAAAATATTTTTATTTGAGAGTTTTTGACAAGATGTAGGTACTTTTTATCGATCGATATCTGCGTGACAAGTTTTCTGGCCCCAATTTGAAGACAACGTTTAGTTATTTTCAAAGAACGGCATATTTAGGCCATCGCCCTTCGATCTTTTCATCAAATATTTTGTTGACTTCAATGAAATACAGTAAATGAAATAAAATTTCCTTTATTCATCCCATGGGGAACATTTTCCTTCAGGCTATATTCCAAGAACTATCAGGGAAAAGGAAAAGCAAAGCAGCAGGAAGTTGTATCCAAAACAAACAAGGGGAACTGCTATTTGAAGAACAACATATAGAAAGCCGATGGGTAGAATACATAGGCGAACTGTACAATGATCCAAATAGAAATGAACCACCACTGAAATTCAAAGAACCATTAAGCGGACCAAACATCACCAAAAGTGAAATTGAACATGCCATGGAACGAATGAAGGATGGTAAAGCAACAGGCCCTGATGAAATATCTGTAGAGGTATTAAAAAGCCTAGGAGATCTAGCAATTGATGAACTTCACATATTATTCAACAATATATACAACACTGGGAAAATTCCAGAAGATCTCTGTAACTCTATTTTCATAGCAATACCAAAGAAAGCAGGTGCAGTCAGATGCAAAAATTTTAGAACTATAAGTTTAATAAGCCACATCAACAAAATACTGTTGCGTATAATTATCAACAGGCTAAGGAATAAGATTAACCCCGAAATCGCAGAAGAACAATATGGATTCCAACCTGACAGAGGGACAAGGAACGCAATATACCTCCTCCGTGTTTTAAGTGAAAGAGCTATACAGGTTCAGACCCCACTATACCCCTGTTTTGTCGACTACAAAAAAGCTTTTGATAGAGTACGCCACGAAGAAATACTAAAACAACTGCACTTCATTGGCGCTGATGAGAAAGACCTTAGACTCATGCAAACATTATACTACACCCAGCAGGCATCTATCAAAATCGGAAACTCTACAGGAAATTCCATTCCTATTAAGAAAGGAGTCCGTCAAGGTGTGTTGCCTCACCAGATCTGTTTAATCTATACCAAGAAACAATCATGAGGGCATAACTAATATGGAGGGAATAAAAGTAGGAGGTCACAACATAAATAATATAAGATACGCAGACGATACGGTACTCATTGCAACATCAGAAATCCAACTTCAAAAGATTGTTGACAAAGTGGTAGTAGATAGTGAAGCCAAGGGAATGGAAGTGAATATCACCAAAACGGAATGCATGGTAATACAGAAAAACCCCGAAAACAACAACACCTGCAATATAACGATTCACGGCGAGCAACTTACCAACGTAGAAAGTTTTAAGTACCTAGGTTCAATAGTGACAACAGATGGAAGATGTAACCGAGACATACAAGCAAGAATAACTCAAGCCAAACAGGCCTTCATGGACCTGGGAAACATTATGAAAAACAAACAGATGTCGTTCGGGATTAGATTCCGAGTCTTGAAGTGCTACGTGTGGCCAATCTTGTTATACGGATGCGAAAGCTGGACTACAAATACAGAAACACAAATAAACATTGAAGCTTTTGAAATGTGGTGCTTGAGAAGGATGCAGAGAATATCGTATACTGCACACAAAACGAACGAAGAAGTGCTAAAACAAACATACCAACAAAGGAAACTAATGCCCTTAATAGCGGATCGACAACTATCCGTTTTCGGACACATAGTAAGGAAAGATAAGAATGAATACCTGGCAAGTTGTGGAAAAATACCTGGTAAACGCGCCCGGGGGAGACAAAGAAAAACACTCATAGACCAACTGAAGGGCTTCACCAACCAAACAATCCAAGAGCTGTTTGAAAAAGCAAGAGACAGGGAGGAATGGAGAGAGATAATTCATGCAGTATCCGAAGCCTGGACCAGGCATGGAACCTAGAAGAAGAAGAATATTCCAAGAGAATACTGGAATAACCCCTGGGTTAGCCGCAGTGCAGAGCTGCAAAGTGTGCTAGGGCGAGGTGACTTGCTCAAGGTCTTACAACGATGCGGGTAGTCGAACTCGGTGCCTTTTGGGGACGAAGCAGAGACCTTACCGCTGAGCCGCGCTGCCCCCAACAATATAAAAATATACCCATCGAACTTTTAATAAATACATTCATTTTTCAATCCCTCAAAACTCTTCCATTAAATTGTCTAAATTATCCCACATCTCTCCCTAAATAGTAACGCGTGATGATGTATCAAGTTTACAATCATGATTTGTGACGTCAGATTATCAAACGTCAACTTACACTAAATATGGATTTAAAAAAAAAAGAAGTATCATTTTTAATTATATTTTTAAAATGTCTTTTAATCAGAGATGACGAAATCGGAATCGATTGAGAGGTAGAATAAAAGATTTCTTACACTCTTGCGTTTTGTGATTCGAACTTTGTTCCCATCATGCACTCTCAAGCTCGTGCAGCTGTTGGGAACACGTCCGGAATTCCAAAAAGCAAGAATCATAATATATTATTCCAGCCCTCTCATTGGAAAACCCTTTCATTTCTTAGTAATAACGTAATCGTTGTATAATGCTTTGAACGCGTTGAATAAACATTTGTATTCAACCATTGCATAAAATGTTCGCACATTTTATTGCTGTGAAATTAGGTGTAAAAGACAGCTGATTGGTAATTATAAATAATCTTTTGGTGCGCATGAATACGAATCCAATATTTTTATGTTAGGGTCAAATTGTCATTCAAACAGATGGAGAAAGATACAAATTATGTTGAATAGAAATACTCATGCCATACAATTCGGTCACAAAATATAATTAAATAATCTTACTTGGTTGGGTGGAATACACATATTCTTTCATTTCTTTATAATTATTAAACTCGTGATATATTCATTACGCAATAATAAATACTCTCAAGGTCGTTGTATTATTGGGCTA
>NC_088371.1:237233-239733 GCF_034508935.2 Berghia stephanieae | reverse complement strand
TATATATAGAGAGAGAGAGAGAGAGAGAGGAGAGAGAGAGAGAGAGAGAGAGATCTTGTATGGTGTCATGTTTGATTTCCGAAGTGGAATGGGGCTGTTTCATGACGTAACTACAGTACTCTTTTAATAGGCCGTGGGCCGTTTACATTCTTACGCTTTGTAAGTTTTGAAATTACCCTTTGTTTGATTGACATTCAATGTCTGCATGTGTCCCTTTAGCCATTTCCCTCAGTGTCCAAACTCCAATCAATATATTCGTTCGTGATTTATATAAACAAACTATTGAAAAGATTTGCAAGAATAGAAACATCACCATGCAAATTTACTTTACAAGTATGTAAGTTTTTTTTTCTTTCTTTTATATTTACACATGTAGCATGTGTAAGTCATTTTCGTCTGGCACCACTTTATACTGTAAGCATGCCACGCCGCTGGATTGCAGTGATGTTGTTCTTGTTTCGACGATGATGAAATGATGGTAGTGGTGGTGTCACTGATCAAGAAGCTAGAGTGATAAAGTTGATGGCAATGGTGACGCTATCGTGTGCGCATATGGTATTGGTATTTAAAATGATAGTTTGCTAGAGTGGTGGTGGCTGAGATGATAGTTATGATTTTGCTAGTGATGGCAATACTTGATATGACCATGGTAATGGTAGGTATAATGCTGTGGTGGTGATATTGATTGTGGTGCTGATGATACTTATGATATTGTGCAAATGATGGTGGTAGCGATTCTGATGGTAATGATTATGTTGTAAAAGTGCCTGTGGCAATGATGATGATGGTTTTAAAATTGATGTGGATCGACTTGCACTTATTTTCAGGTCTGATAACCATTTCCTTATGGGCTCATTGCTGTAATGGAAATCTAAAAAAAATGACGCAAAATATTGTTCATTATACAACAATGTTAAACTAGGCCCATAAGTGGGTACGGATGTCAGACCTGCGTGTTTGTGGATGTTTTGTTAACCTACAATGCATCAAAAATCCCTTTCCAAATGGTATTCTTTTTTCCACTATAACACAATAAGTCAAATGCTTGGCAGGTCTGTATCACTGTGTACATAGACACACTTTAGTTGTAAGTTGTAGTAATATCTATTGAAATGCCACCTTGAGTAGTGATAAGCCAAATTACACATCTGGAATACAACATTTGCATACAAAGTTGTTTGAGTACAGAATTATTGAGAAAAATCATGGATTTATTTTTCTTGTAATCATTGTTTAAAATATATCAAGCTTTTTATGTATATATTTCCGTATTTTTATTTTTTGATTTTAAACCAAAGTTAGGAATTTGTTTTTGGCCGGTAATCGTAACTTTATCAGACTTATTAGATCCCTACCCAGATCAAAACAACAACCCGTTTTACCGCCTGACGAAGAGGTGGATATGCAAAGGTAAAGTTGAGTGCCCAAAAACCGTATTTAGCAACAAAGCGTTCGGGCAGAAATAGAATTATGCCACCGTGGTTACAATGGCGAGCTTAATGGCCTTGACTGAATTTACGGTCTTATTACATTTCTTTAGCTGTGAAATCAAGTGTAACCAAAACACAAATTATTATAGGTTTGCTATTATTAAATGATATCGTAGTCTACAAAACAAAACAAAATAATAGGTCACTACATTGAATTTATTGCCACAAATTCTGAATGTTGGTATTAATTTCTATTTGTTATAGTGGGGAAATAAAATAGATACAATCTTGTATGTATGATATGTATGATGGGAAGTATGTAAATAGTATGTATGTAGTATGTATGTATGTAAAGTATGTAGTATGTATGTATGTAGGGAGTATGTATGTATGTATGTATGTATGTATGTATGTATGTATGTATGTATGTTAAGTATGATGTATGTAAAGTATGTATGTATGTATGTATTTGTATGTATGTATGTATGGGAATGATGTATTGTAAGTAATTTTAAAGTATGTAAAGTATGTATGTAGTATGTGATGTATGTATGTATGTATGTATGTATTTATGTATGTATGTATGTATGTATGTATGTATGTATGTATGTAATTATGTATGTATGTATGTATGTATGTATGTATGTATGTATGTTTGTATGTATGTATGTATGTAGTATGTATGTATGTATGTAAAGTATGTTGTATGTATGTATGTAGTATGTAAAGTATGTATTGGTATGTATGTATGTTTAAAGTATGTATTATGTTTGTAGTATGTATTGTAGTATGATGTATGTATGTATTAGTATGTATGATGTATGTATTTAGTATGTATGTTTTATGTATGTTGTATGTTGTATGTATGTAAGTATGTTGTTTTTGTTTGTAATGTAATGTATGTATGTATTATGTATGAGTATGTAGTATGATGTATGGTATTATGTTTTTGTATGTATGTATGTAGTATGGTAATGTATTAATGTTGTATTATGTAAATATTATGTATGTATGTAAAGTATGTAGTATTTTTTATGTAGTAGTATGTAGTATGTATGTTATGTGTATGT
>NC_088371.1:180678-237133 GCF_034508935.2 Berghia stephanieae | reverse complement strand
AGACACTTTTTGAGATCGGAATGGGGACGAATATGACAATTTGCTAGAAACTATAAAGGAACCAAGAGAGAGAGAGAGAGAGAGAGAGAGAGAGAGAGAGAGAGAGAGAGAGAGAGAGATGTTTTTCTAACCTCCTCTTGTCCCCTCCCCTTGTCAATCCAGCAGTGATTGGGTAGCTGAGTCTGTTAGATCTAGCGGAAAGTACTTTGACATAGACTAGTGTCCTATCCAAAGAGTAGCAATTGCTATGGTCCGTTTCGCGCTATTCAAACTAGGATAAACTTCGGCTCCATGGGCATAATGCCTCTGAGAATGACTACTTTTTTATTCGATATTTTACTCAATCCAACTATATAATTTTTAACCCCACGGCTGATGTTGAGTTATGGAATTGTGTATCTTTGAATCATTCTAATAACCTTTCAGATGAGTACTTCACATTTCACAACAAATTGAAGGTAGTCACTTTTGTTAAATAAGCAAGTGTGATAACAACAGTTTTTATCCTCTAGTTTCAATTAATAATATTACCACAATTGCCACCATTTTGTTTCAGGGTTACAGGGGACTCACTGTTTTTAATCAGGCCTACAGTGGATGGGTGACGTATGTAAAATAGTTTAAGCCTCCTAGCTATGGGAAAGTGGTACTAGCTGCTAAGGTACCCCCCCCCCTTTTTCATCTCTGTTTTATGATTATTATTATTACTGTCATTACATATTATTATAATTATTTTTACAATTATTTATATTACTCCATGCAGGATTGATAAATACAATGAATTTTATAGAATATGAATAGCTTTAAAAAAAAAAAAGAAATAGGAAACTTCTTTAAGTTCCTGCACTGTGTTTAACAACCCCGATTCCTGCACTGTGGGGCACAAATGTACCCTAGACTCATCTTCAAGGACCAAGTCTGTGCCAGACATAGGTTATCATTGTACGCCATTCATCTCTCTGATCAGATAACCTCAGAACGTATATTACTCTTCTCTTTCTTTGTCACCCAGCTGTTCAAACTATTCAAATATGTTTTTCTTGGTCTACCTTTACTCTTTTTACCTTCTATCTTTCCTGTGAGAGCAAGATGTTCAATACATTTATGTCGATTTAGGTGTCCTAAAAATGGTATTTGTCTTTTTCTTATTGTACGAATTAATAACCTTTTAGTTTCAGCTTGCTCTAATACTTCTTCGTTAGTTTTCTTCTCCGTCCATGAGATTCTTAACATCCTTCTAAGAAACCACATTTCTGCTGCCTCCAGTTTCTTTCTAATGTCTTCTGTAATTGTCCAGCTTTTGCAGCAATATAACAATACTGACCATAAATAGGCCTTCAAAACCCTATGTTGTGTTGTCATTTAGATATTGTGGTTTTTAAAAATTAGACTCATTTTCTTAAAACTATCTTTAGCTCTTGCAATTCTTCGTTTTATTTCTGTGTTGCATCTGCCATCTGAAGTCATTATGTATCCAAGATATTTAAATGTCTGAACTTGTTTTATAGTTTTTCCATTGCTTATTAAGTTACATATTGGATTTCTTTCTCTCCTTGATACAACCATGCATTTTGTCTTTTTTACATTTAAGTATAACCCCATACGTTCACTCTCTGTGTCTATTTTATTGAGGAGTAATTGTAAACTTTCTTTTGAGTCTAAAATTAGTGCTGTGTCATCTGCATATCTTATATTATTGATATTCTCACCATTGATCTTAATGCCTTGACTATCTCCTAAAGTTCTAATAATTGTTTCGCTGTAGATATTGAAAAGGTCTGGTGACAAAACCCATCCTTGTCTAACAACTCGTTTAATTTGTATTTATTTACTTAATTCTCCTTCAATCCTGACGGCTGCAATTTGTTTCAAATATAAAATGAAGTTAGGCAAAGCAACAGGCCCTGATAAAATCTCAATAGAAATTATCATAACATTAGAGGATTTAGGTTTAAACACAGTGACAAATCTATTGAATAAGATATATGACATTGGTGAAATTCCAGATGATTTATTAAAGTCAGTGTTTATAACACTTCCAAAATCGCCAGGCGCCACGGGATGCGAGTTACACCGAGCGATTAGTCTTATGAGTCACTTCACAAAAATTCTCTTAAGAGTACTAATGAACAGAATGAGGAAAAGTATAAAACCAGAGATATCAAGAACTCAATTTGGATTTGTCCCCGACAAAGGTACAAAAAATACTATTTTCACCTTATCAATGTTGATGGAAAGATGTGTTGAAGTCCAGAGAGACGTATTTATTTGCTTTATTGATTACTCAAAGGCATTTGATAAAGTTATACATTGTGAGCTATTTAATATCCTTGAAGGACTAGACATAGACGTAAAAGATCTTAGAATTATTAGAACCTTATAATATTGGAAACCCCAGACTCATAAACGCAATTTAATCATTGTATTCCTATTCCTGCATTGTTGGGTACTTATATACCCTATACTCTATACTTTATATGAGAAATATATAAATACTGTATGTAGTGTGATATCCAGATTCAATCTGAATTATCATTTTTATGCAGATGATACGCAAATATATGATTCAGTACCCCTTAGTAATTTACAGTTCTTAATACAGCGAATTACGAGCTGTTTTAATGAGATTAAATCTTGGATATACCACAATAAGTTAAAATTAAATGATAGTAAAACTGAGATTTTAATGTGTGGAAGACTGAGTATCCTTAAACAGGCAAATAAATCACCTATTACTCTCGGAAATAGCACAATAGAATTTTCAAATAAAGCAAAAAACCTTGGCGTCATCATTGCTAGCAAAATTCGTAATTTAATACCGAAGCATATAACAAAACTTTTAATTAATTTCCTGGTTTTATCTAAATTGGACTATTGTAACTCCCTTTGGGCGAATTTAGCTAAAGACAAGATTAGCAAACTTCAGGTTGCTCAAAATAACGCAGCCAGGCTCATTGTACGCAATAACAAAAAATACCCGTCAGCAACTCTTCTTCTCCGTGAGTTACATTGGCTTCCTGTGGAAAAAAGAGTTGCCTATAAGATTTGTACTGTTGTCTACAAATCCCTGAGCACGAACAGTCCCTTCTATATTAAAGACCTTCTAAACATATATGTCCCCAATAGAAACTTGAGGTCAAGCAATGACCAATCAATCCTTGTCAAACCTAAGCCATTGCGTAAAATAGGTGAACAGTCTTTTCAATTTTCGGCCCCCCCATTTTTGGAACTCTCTCCCGTCACACGTGAGATGCTCGGATTCGTTGACAACGTTCGAATCTCGCTTAAAGTTTTATCTTTTTACGTCATAATGTTGCAATATTATTTTCATATTTTGTTGTTGTAAAAAAAATTTCACGTTTCCTTCACACTTGTCTCACTGTAATATGTTTTGTTTTATATCATTGTAAAGCGCTTAGAGCCTGTGACAACGGGGTAAAGCGCTATATAAATGCCATTTATTATTATTATATTATCATTAATATGAAATTTGTTTCACTACATTTTACTGACATGTTCAAACAAAGTATGTCTGGATAAACAGAGTTATGCATATATTATCAGCCAATGAATTATCACTTATTACCACGTGATGTATCTACGTCATATTGTCATGTTATAAAACGCGGTTTATCATTTGATGTGAGAGCGTGGAAGAGTCAACACAGTCTATCATTCACTATTCTTTGGCTTTCATCGAGTTACAACAAACTGTTGCTTGCATTCTTCTTGTGCTAGTGAGCATTGTAAACCTCTATTAAAATGAATCTCAAGTTTGTCCTCAGTAAGTGTTAACAATTATTGCTTTTTTAAATACACAAACTTATAATCGTATGTTTATTTTATCATTAAAATCCCGTACTCTGGAAAGACACTTAATCACAAATTGGACCAGAAAATTTCTTTAAAAGTCATTCGATTTAAATTACGTTTTGAAGTCTTCGCCAAAGTCCCAGGTTTGAGATCTTTAGTCATGATGGGGGTTATTTAATTCTATCAAAATTTGAAGGACGATTTTCTGATCACATTTTAATGAGGCTTTTTTCCAGAGTAGATTTTATCTATTTCTACGTAACACGGAATTTAATGAATTATTCTTACCATTGCCATTTCCTTCATTTGCGCGTTTCTCAAAGGTTTACAATATAATAATATAAACATTTTGTTTTCATTGTCTTAAAAGCTAATGGTCCGTATCTACATATTCCAAGATCTTTTTGTGCAGAGAATAATTTTCGAGTTTAATCTCCACGATTCGTTCAATTAATCGGCTACACATGAAAGGGCTCGTGTAACACTACTATAACTACGACTACTACTACTACTACTACTACTACTACTACTACTACTACTACTACTACTACTACTACTACTACTACTACTGCTACTACTACTACTACTACGACTACTACTACTACTACTACTACTACTACTACTACTACTACTACTACTACTACTACTACTACTACTTCTACTACTACTACTACTACTACTACTACTACTACTACTACTACTACTACTACTACTACTACTACTACTATTGTAGGCATCCTTCCGACTCAAGAGACGATGGTTTGCGCCCTGTACGGCTTTAGTCTCATCAGTCTTGTTGAGAGCAACGACGGGTGTAACTCAGCAGACCAATCCTTGCATGGCAGTCTCTACCGCAGTTGTTGCACACGTAGTTTGACTGTGTGTTTGGTATTTGGATCTGCTGCCTCTCTTTCCTCCTTGCTCTCCTCTCCTCAAACTTCATCTTTCTCCTCTCCTCACCCCTCTTCACTCCCTCCATCACCGCATATCTCCAGCCGCTGCGGTCGGCAGCAAGCGACTCTCAGGTGTTTGAGTCGATGCCTGTCAATTTCATGTCTCGTTTGCAGACATCATAGAAGCGCAGAGCTGGACTGCCAGTTGGTCGCCGTCCAGAAGCTAGTTCACCGTACATGATGTCTTTGGGTATGCGTCCATCGTCCATCCTGTGTACGTGACCAAGCCATCGCAAACGTCGCTGGTAGAGCATGAGATGCATACTGAGGGAGTTCGCTCTTTCTAGCACTGCATTGTTGTTAGTGAGTCTGTCCTGCCACCTGATGCCGAAAATTCGTCGTAGACAGCGAATGTGAAAGTTTTCCAGGCGGTTCTCCTTTCTGGCATATGTTGTCCAGGATTCACTCCCATACAGTAGGCTACTGAGTACACATGCCTGGTATACTCTGAGTTTGGTGTTCAAAGTGAGTTAGTTGTTGGTCCACACTCTCTTGCTTAGTTGTGCCATGACAGCGGCAGCTTTGGTGATGCGCTTGTCTAATTCTGCATCAAGTGAGAGGTTGCTGGTAATGGTTGTGCCCAGGTATGTGAAATGATCAGTGACTTCTAGCTCCTCGTTGTCAATTGCTGGTATAGAGGGGACATCCTGACATATTACATTTGTTTTCTTGATGCTGATCGTCAGCCCAAATTCCCTGCATGCGTGGGAAAACCTGTCCATCAGCCGCTGAAGGTCTTCCTCGGTATGCGCGCATAGAGCTGCATCATCTGCAAATAGCATTTCCCTTATGAGGACTGCGCGGACCTTGGTCTTTGCTCTCAGCCGTGCCAGATTGAACAGCTTCCCATCACTTCTGATGTGTAAGTGGACTCCTTCTGCGGACTCTTTGAATGCAAACTTCAGCAGTAAGGAGAAAAATATACCAAACAAAGTCGGTGCGAGGACACAGCCTTGTTTCCCGCCGCTGCGCATTGGGAAGGGTTCAGAGCCTCCACCGTCGTAGCTGCTGGTGCCCTTCATGTCGTCGTGGAAGGAGGCAATGATGCTAAGCTGCTGAGGAGGACAGCCAATCTTCTTTAGCAGCTGGAAAAGGCCCTTCCTGCTAACAAGGTCAAATGCATTAGTCAGGTCAATAAATGCAATGTAGAGGGGCATCTGATGTTCTCTGCATTTCTCCTGAAGTTGACGTACTGAGAAGATCATGTCCACTGTCGACCTTTTGGCTCTGAAGCCACACTGCGACTCTGGGTAGATACGTTCGGCGAGGACTTGCAGTCAAGCAAGGACAACGCGCGCAAAGACTTTACCAACAATGCTCAGTAGAGAGATTCCCCTATAGTTATTGCAGTCACTACGGTCTCCCTTGTTTTTGTAGAGGGTGATAATCTTGGCATCGCACATATCCTGGGGTACCTTGCCTTCTCTCCAGCAAAGACACAGGAGTTTATGTAGTGGTTCCAAGAGGGCTGGCTTTCCACATTTGATGATTTCAGGTGGAATGCTGTCGTCACCGGGTGCTCTGCCACAGGCCAGAGCATCGATTGCTTTGCTGAGCTCCTCCATAATTGGTTCTGCGTCTAGTTCTTCCAGTTCTGGCAGTTCTTCAATTGCGTCTAACGCTTTTTGGGTGACAGAGTTTTCTCTGGCGTAGAGTTCCAAGTAGTGCTCTAACCATCTTCCCATCTGCTTGTCCTTGTCTGTGATGGCTTCCCCTGTCTTTGATTTAATAGGCGCAGTTTTCTTTGTAGATTTGCCTGTCGCCTGTTTGATGCCCTCATACATGGCCCTTATGTTGCCACTGTCGGACGCTTGCTGGATGTTGTCCGAGAACTGAAGCCAGTAGTCGTTGGCGCAACGTCGTGCTGTTTGCTGTGCTTTGCTACGTGCAGCTCGCAACGCCTGCAGGTTCCTCTGACTTGGTTCATGTTTATAGCTGACCAGTGCGCTGCGCTTGGCATCAATGACTGGCTCCATCTCAGTAATATTGGCTTCAAACCAATTTTTGTTCTTGCGCTCTTTTTTGCCATATGTCAGAACTGCAGTGCTGTAAATGGCGTTTCTAAGAGAGTTCCAGCTGTCCTGTGCGTTTTCTTCTGCTTTTCTATGAGCTGTGTTGAGGATCTTCTCAAGTTGCTCGTCGAACTCTATATTCTTTTCTTGGTAAGTTGTGTTGCTGATTGTTGATCCTGGTCTGGCCCTTTCTCTTTGAGTGATAAAGTTTCTTTGGTGTCAGTTTCACCCTTGTGACAACCAAGGAGTGATCGGTGTCGCAATCAATGCTTTGATAGGACCTGGTGTTACAAACATTGTTAAGAGAATCGCGCTTTGTGATGATCATGTCCAGCTGATGCCAGTGTTTTGACCTTGGATGCCTCCATGACACCTTGTGACATGCCTTGTTCTGAAAGTAGGTGTTCGTCACGCATAATTTGCGATAGCAGCAGAGTTCAAGAAGCCTCTGACCATTCTCATTCATCTTTCCTATGCCGTGGTGCCCCAAAACGGTTGGCCATGATTCTTTGTCGGCACCAACTCGCGCGTTGAAGTCCCCAAGAAGCTAGATGTGCTCCACTTCTGGGATATTGTTTACAATGGCATCTAATGACTCATAGAATTCGTCTTTACTTCAACCGAAGCTTGCAGTGTTGGGGCGTAGACGCAAACAAGGTTCACCGAACCCTGCATGGATGACATGCGCAGCTTTAGAATTCTCTCTGTGCCGTCTGTTGGCGGTTCAATTATAGGAATTAATGTATGGCGTACTGCAAATCCAAGACCGTGCTCCCTCACATCTTCTGTGCCTTTTCCTTGCCAGAAGAATGTAAAGTGTTTCTCCTTCAGGGATCCCCTCTCTGGGAGTCGCGTTTCCTGCAAGGCTGCTATGTCGATGTTCTGTTTGTTAAGTTCACGATCAATTACTGCTGTTTTTCGAGCATCGTCCATGGCCTCAAGGTCATCTGTCAGTCCTGAGCGCATAGTTCTTACATTCCAGTTTGCTAATCGAAGAGCTGGGGACTTCGTTTTCTTTTTCATTTGCTTGCCAGGTACACAGTTTAACGATCCACTTGTCAATATTGCAGGCTCTAAGCTCCAGGCACCCTCTGAAGCAGGCATATCGTAGCGGGTCAACACCTTTCTGGCTGGGGGCTGCCCAGCTTGGGGCGGGCGGTAGCTGACCAGTAGGATTACGATGATCCCTCCGAAGACAACCCGTAGCGTCCAACTCGACGCCAATCGAGCAAGGACTTATCACTCGTAGACTGCTGTCTTCCGTATCGTTACTCTTCACCGGTGAAGGTGAGACTGGAGTGTCCACTCCAGAGCGCGGCCTGGGCAAAGTAATGTGGAGATCCTGGGATGCCCAGTAACCAGAACCTCCCTCTCTTCCTCCCTGGTGTGGTCCAAAGGATCGCATAGCGATACGTTTGGCATCAGTTTGGATGCAGATTTCTGTTAGGTTTACTCCTTAGCCTTTCCTCCTCCGGAAGGTATCCACAAGGCAGTGGAGCTATACATCAATGGCTGGGGAAAGTATGAGTTATAGGGGTAGATTAAGAAAAGTAGGGACATACAGAAGACACCACACTACAGAATGAGTGTGAGGTGGGTGGGTGAGGAGCAGAGCGTGTACCACTCACCGGTGGGTTCTGACTCCTGCACCTTAAGAGGAAAGGGTCCCACCTACTCCCTAACCCGGTTATAACGCCGGGGACTCGGTCGCGCCCATAACAATCTTAGGAGAAACAGGGAACACCACGAGAAGGTGCTGTTATGGACACAATAATGCATGAGAGGCCATATGCAATAATCTCTGTCAGACAGGACTACGCGACGATCAATGCACCTGGAAATGAGAGGTGTTGGGTTCGAAATACACATCAATTTCAGCAAGCGGGACGTCCGGCCCTGACCTTGAAGCTCACTACTACTACTACTACTACTACTACTACTACTACTACTACTAATAATAATAATAATAATAATAATAATAATAATAATAATATCAATACTAATAATAAAATAATAACAATAACAATATTAATACTGATAATAATGATAATATAATAATAAAATAATAATAATAATAATAATAATAATAATAATAATAATAATAATAATAATAAAATAATAATAATAATGAAAACAATGATAATAAATAATAATAATAATAATAATAATAATAATAATAATAATAATAATTAATAATAATAATAATAATAATAATAATAATAATAATAATAATAATAATAATAATAATAAATAATAATAATAATAATAATAATAATAATAATAATAATAATAATAATAATAATAATAATAATAATAATAAAATAATAATAATATAAATAATGATGATGATGATAATGATAATGATGATTATGATGATGATGATGATGATGATGATGATGATGATGATGATGATGATGATGATGATGATGATGATGATGATGATGATGATGATGATGAGATGATGATGATGATGATGATGATGATGATGATGATGATGATGATGATGATGATGATGATGATGATGATGATGATGATGATGATGATGATGATGATGATGATGATGATGATGACGATGATGATGATGTGAAATGGATCAAATAGCACAATAATTGTTTCGTCAAAAAGATGTCCCTTCAAATGTTGAAATGCTGTTTGTTCTTTACCTGTTCATTTCCATTTTTATCTTCTTTCTTGGTTAACTGATAGAGTGAGTGGCTTTAAGACAGTTGAACTAGTTGGTAAAAATTTCTAATAAAATTGTACTTGTCCTAAGAACGATTTCATACTCGATACATTAGTGGGTGGCGCATTTTAGTGATTGCATCGACTTTTGTACCTTTTGCAATGCCGTCTTTTGATATTAGATGGCAAAAAATACTCTCACTCTGGTTCTGCGAAAGAACATTTTTGGAGATTACAATTCAATTCAATACAAATATTTATTTATTGTCGGCATTTTAAAATGTTTCATAGATAATATAGTCAGGCTAATAGAAGCATTTGACCGAAATAGTTTTTAACACATAGTGCATAAAATATGTATATATATATATATATATATATATATATATATATATATATATATATATATATATATATATATATATATATATATATATATATATATGTACGGTTAGATTAATTACAAATATTACATTTGCATGGCTGGCCATTCCATGAGAGGATATGATTTTTGAAAACATTAAAATTTGAAATTTTCCTGATGTGCTCGGGAAGTTCATTCCAAAGCACAGCAGCAGAATATCTGAAAAATCTTTTGCCATAAGACGTTGTTCTGACCCTTGGAATATCAAGGAGGTTTGAATATCTAAATTGTATCTGTTATTTTTCAAAATGACCATATCAGATAGACAAGGAGGAGCAATTTTGTATTAATTTTTTAACGTTTCCAAAGCAATTGTTCTCATTCGTCTTATTTGTAGGGAGGGGACTTTGGCCTTTGAAAGTAATTGGTCGTAGGATTTTTTGTCATCTTCATAAATAAAACACAGTGCTCTTTCTTGTATCTTTTCAAGTTTATCACAATTAGTTTTAGAACAGAAATGCCAAGCTAGTGGACAGAAATTGAAATTTGACAATACAAAAGGGTGAAATATTGTTAACTTGTTCAATTTTGAAAGGTATTTTCCAAGCCTTTTAAAGACATTTAATTGCTGAGAAGCTTTACGACAGATGGTTTTAATGTTTAAATCAAATTTTAGTTGGTAGTCTATGTCGATCCCTGGTAATTTTACTTCTTCACATGTAGTATTTGCAGTTCCAATATTGAACGTGGGTTTCTTTGTGTGTGTTTTTGTACCTACTGCAATTGCCTGGAATTTGTCAGGGTTTGCTTGCATACAATTTATTTCGAACCACTTGATAAGAATTTCGCTTTCATTTTCAATAGTTTTTAAAAGCATATCGAAATTTGAATGAGAATATGACATGGTATTATCGTCAGCATAATTTCGTTGTTCTTTATAACTTTCCCATGATATTTTTGGTTTTTTTTTAAGTCTTTGATATGAAGTATTCTTTTTCTATATATAGCTTTTCTTAATTCACTGTTTATGTATGGTACTGGCTTCCTTAGTAGGTATCTAGTTTTGAAAGGGGCATGTTTATTTGAGATTAAAATTACTTTATCGATAAATTCTCCATATTCAGTATTTACGTCGTTTTCTGAAGTACTGGTTTTGGTTAAAACAGAATGCAAATCTTCCTGATAACTTTTCTCGCAAAAGGTCCTAAATCAACATAACATATTGTGTTTTTCTTAATTTGTGGAACATTATGTTTAATATAAGCTGAAATCATATTGTGACAGTCAGTGACGCGTGTTGAAAAATTTAGAGGTTTAGAAAATAAATGGGGTTTGTTGGTGAGCATAACATCTATTAAAGACGGTTTGCAGTTCTTTTTAAGACATGTTGGTTTACATATAATATTTACTAAGTTAAAACCGTCACATATATCACATAGAGTTTTTGATTTGTTTTCACAATTCATGTCGTAATTTAGGTCGCCAACTATCAACAGATTGTCACACTTTTTGACGCCTTTGTCTATTATAGGATTGACTTGTTTGTAGAATAACTCATCCTTTGTTGATGCTGGTCTGTAGATGGAATGTATAATCCATTTAGCATCGCCCAGATTTATTTCATGGACGATGCCCTCTACGTTGTGTGATTCTATGTCCGGTCTTCTTCCGGTTGCAATGTCAGATCTTATCCATGTTGCTATTCCTCTACCCTTGCTGTTTCTATCGTGACGTTCAAATCTGAAGACCTCAATTGCAAACAATGAGTCTAGAAAAGTTGAATCAACTTTAGTATCATAAATGATAACAATGACCACCAGATTGTCCAAAAGTAATGGTTGAATTTCGTCGAATTTGTTTCATAGACAAGTTATATTCAGATGGCAAATTCGAAAATTGTGAGGATGAGATTTTCTTTCTTTTCTTAATTCTTTAGCTATGCAATGTGTATTGTCTTTTCCAAAATCAGCTATCTCCTCAGTCTTATCTTGGCATGATTGAGTGTTGAGATTAGCAACACGTTGATTGTAAGGTGTGTCATTTATTGTTTCTGATTGGTTTTCCGTTTGTAATTGAGTCGAAATGGAGACGTTAATTCATGCGTGAGGAGGTCGAAGAAAGGGACGGTTTCGAAATATCCGTTGAGCGTTTATTGTTTCTGTGGTCGGTCTGGACATAATTTGAATTTGATATTGGGGATTTGTCGTGAGGTGAGTTTTTAGTCATTGAATTGTCTAGTAGTATAGGTGTCAGTGTTGGTGGGAGTCTTGGTGGATGGTGATAGGGGGCATGCCGATGACCAGTTCTCACGATAATAATTGGTCTCTGTATTCGTCTTCCACCTCGCAACTTCTTATAAAAATATTTTTGAACAAAACAGTCACTGTTGGAAAAGGGTTCATAACAAATAGTTCTGTGATATAAAAATTGATTTGTGAATAAAATTTCCAAAATTGATAATAATAATAGAGCCTGGTGAGCACTTGTCAACTCGATAAAATCCATTTTATATATGAAGACATAAAGTAGAAAATCATGTAAAATCACAAAAAATCCTAGACAAAGTCTAACAAAAGTGGTATATTTTAAAAGTCCGTTAGATGACAATTCTTGTGATATAAAAATGTAGATTAAAAACTGTATAGAATCCAAGAAAATCCACAAAAACACGACATATAAACAACAGCGTACAACACACGCCTTGCCTGTTAGGCTGCTACACACTATAACTGCGAAGTCCCTGATCATGAAGTCGCTGTAATAATCTTCGCAGATTGTGTAAATGATTTGTGGTATCCTTGCCACTCACAAGGATATCATTGATATAGTCTGCAACACCTGGAAGATCCTGAGTCAGTTGATCCATTATTAGTTGAAAATATCCCGGAGCTGCACTGATGCCAAAAGATAGTCTCATTTTAATAAGAACACCTTTATGCGTGCTGAGTTAGAGGCCTTCTTGCGATTTTAGTGACAACGGGATTTGTGTGTAAGCCTCGGTGAGGTCGATTTTGGAAAATCCATAGCCTCCTCACAATTTGCTCATGAGATCCTCGGGTAACGGTATCGGATATCTGTGAGTTTTCAATTGCGGATTAACTGTAACAGAGTAGTCTCCGCATACTCGAATTTTCGGTCTCTCACCACTGGTTGTCTTCTTTTTATTGGCACAATCGGTGTTCCAAATTCGTTGAAAGATGTAGGTTTCCAAATACCTTTTGCAATACCGGCATCCTTGCTCCTGTTGAGGTGGTCCTGAATCGCATATGGGACGGAACGAAACACAGACGTCACATCGGCTTTGAATTTAATGTCAAGTTCAAAATCTTTCAATTTACCGAGTTCTGGTTTGAAGACATCCGGAAATTCTTCACACTTTTGTTTTCATGCCTTTCAAAGATGTGACATGCCTTTGCGGGCTTACTACGAACAGAATTTCTTTTTTCTTTTTGGATTGAAACAGTTGATCGACCGAAACATTGAGCATTTGTATGGCAGAACGTCCTAATAAGTGTAACGGCATAGTGGTGACAACAAAGTTTATTTCGCGGCGCGTATTGTTCACAGACGCAGGCAAGAAAACAGTTCCCATGACATGGAGTTCCAGGTTGGATGCACATTGATAATTAATGCTGACATTAGAGAGTGTTGGTTTGCCCATCCTCTCCCATGTCCTAGTTGAAATGAAATTGTCACCTGTCCATGTATCTATTTAGAAAACAATGTCATGGTTGGATTAAGTCGTACTTAACTTAAGCGGTGCCACTAAACTTAATTGGCCCGTGACATGCGACGAATCGTGTTGACGTTAGGCGAAATTGACATGCTCGTTTTACATCTACAGGCTCTCTCGATGTGTCCCGTTTTCTAACAGAAGCGACAAACGGCTGTTATGAATTTGCAGTTTTGTCTGTTGTGGCGCCCATTTCTTCATCCAGGGAATTGGAAATCGCATTCTAGGCAAATTCTACCTGCCAATTCCTGAATAGTTTCTCCTGGATTCCTCTGGAGGCCCGTCCAAAATGGATACTGTTCTCTGACAACGAATAGTCGAGGGCTGCCCCCTTATAGATTTTTTTGTCAATTTCTGCAACATTGAGTGTGGTTATCGCCTTAGCTGGTATTTCTTGCCTCGCCATGCTAGTCAGTATTTTGTAAACAAATGGCAATTCGTTGACAAGGAAAACGTCTGCTTTCTTTTCATCAGGTACTTAGTGAGCAGTGAAAAATGTATTAAAACCTTGATATTAGTCACTCCATATTTCTAGGGCAGGGTCGAATGCGACAAAGCTCAGCATTGCTGAAGGTTTTGGTAAATATGTATTTCTACCTGTTATAAGTTTCATGAACATTTCCATCTGCTTTTCTTGTCGTTCAACGACTTGCTTCATTTGCTCTATATTGTTGTTGCAACATTTGCTCATTTTGTTGTTCAATCTGTTGTTGTAATGTGGGGATGAGCTCTTCATTTGACATGATGACAGTAGTGCTGACACGACTATATTATGTACAATAAGGGTACGAAGATGCAACGCGAGCAAAGGGTAGTAAATTATTGACGAAAAAACAACTACAATTACTCACCCAAGCTTCCGACTGCTTAGTTGTATGAAGGCGACATACTGTTTTGTTAATTTTCGTGACGAAACGAACCGTTGACCTCAGTGTCCACGATCTCTGGCGGGAAAAAATGGCGGGAAGGCTTCTTACCACGTGATAGGCGGCTGTCCACGAAGAGGGCGTCTTACCACGTGCTGACCACACTGCAGGCAGAAAGGGCACTTTCCCGGTTTTCCGTCCGTGGTATGTTGACTTTTCGACTGACGTAACGAAACGCTCCGAAAGGCAGATGCGCAGGATAAAGGTGAAAAATCCTCGTAGCCAATGTTGTGATTTTGATGGGACACCGGAGTAATATTGTGGAATCCCTCAACTCAGGAGATAAAAAAATATGTCATTATTATTATTATTATTATTATTATTATTATTATTTATTATTATTATTATTATTATTATTATTATTATTATTATTATTATTATTATTATTATTATTATTATTATTATTATTATTATATTATTATTATTATTATTATTATATTTCCGAGTCGGCCTCGACTGATCTCCGCTGCAATCGTGGGGTCTGCGACAATCTAGACGCCGCAGCGCAGCTGTTTCGGCCGCGCCTCAGGCGGGTGGGGTGGGACCAGACCCCTCCGGCATGTTGCACGGCATACGCATTGCCCCTCGCCGTCGTTTCACTGGTGCGGTGGCGTAGTTGTACACATATGTAATGGCTTATGGTCGTATAGTGGCTTTTTGGTAGATGGTATTGATATTCCTTTGCATTGTGTTGTAGATATTAATAATGACTAAAGAGTTCAAGGGCCAATGATGATAATTGAATGTACAACATCAAGACATTCAAATACAAATCCAGATTCCAATTTCAATTCTTACTGTTTTATTTGTTCTGATAATTTCCAAATCCAAATCAAATAGCATGGTCATAATTCAATCAGTTTCAGAAATTTCAAATCCGTAAAATCAATCCAACTGTAAAGTCATTTTGCCTATGTAACCATTTTCAATGTACGTGGAGTATTTCTAAGTCCGTAAAATAAAGATTATAAGTAGGATGTTAGAATTTGCAGCATACTAGGAGAGTGCAGCTCATAGTGAAGTAGAATGGAGAATCGAATGTAGAGTAGAATCAAAAACACTCTAAAATGTTCCCACAATTCCTTTCCAAAGGTCAGTTTTTACGCCCAAATAATCAAAGGTGGAACGCCCCCAAAAAACCGTTCGCCCAAATAACAAATATGGTACGGCCAAATAATATCGTATGCCCAAATAATACTTTACGCCTACATAATAAAAACCAACTATAATTTGATGCTTTTATCCCCAAATACCAAGTAACACCGATCAAAGAAAATAATTTTCTAGTTCTCAATATAATGACCAAGTTTTACTGATATACAAGCACCGTGAACTCAGTAAACCCACTTGCTGTTACCTAACTCTCTTACATTACCGTTGCGCCTAGTTCGTCGAGGCCGCATAGGAAGCTCTTCGATTTATTTGTTTATTTATTTATTTCAATCATATTTACCCTCACATGTGCCACGTCCTTTCCTTGTTTGCTTGTTAGTATCAATTTGTTGGGTTTAGTAACCATGGAAATTTTTGGTTAGGGGACGGTTGTTATTTTGTATGTAATTATGAGTATTATTAAATGGTTTTAATTGCCACGAAACCTTTTAAGGCCTAAATAGGCCCTGTATTCTAGCTATAGTTATGCTATAAGTAAAATAGAATTAAAAACAGTGATACTTTTCATTTCTCCTTTCAGTTTTTCTTGGCATGGTCTATGTCGTTTACGTTGGTATTCCTTTCCGATTGCATTAGTATCAGGGTGATGGGGGAAGGGGACTGTTTATATTATTTATCTATATTTGGGATTGGGTGGGATATATGTATTGTATGGTGGGGTTTGAAAAAGGAAATAATATACTTGGTTTTCCACAGAACTGTTCTGACTACATTATTCCGGAGGCCTAAGAGTTTGGGGAAAGGTGATCGATTCTTTGAAGTTGTGTCGATTTCAAAAATAAGGCGGGGGAGGTGGGGGGGGGGGAACATGAACGTACATTGTTATTTGTTGTGTCTATGAAATTTTGCAATGATTATTATTATGAGTTGGTGAAAATTTTATGGGTATTTCAGTAGGGCAGACTCAGAAAAGTTAAGTGATTATATGTGAGAGAACATTTTTTATTATAGTAGTATAAGTTAGAGTATATACAAAGATATCGCAACAACATTGTAAAAAAATCGCCAAATGACAACTTATAGAAAACAACAAACAACAACACAGAGAATCAAGTAACTTATGTGCGGGCCCTTTGAATATTATCTCAGTCACTGATCCGAGAACTTAATCAGATATTAAACACATTCAATCATTTACTGGATTTCGTTTTCTAGATTTCTTTCCAGATTTTTGTTTTTTGTGCTTCGTGTATTTGGTTTTTGCCATGGCCCTCACTTCAGTCCTTTGAGGAGAAGGCAATAGTCAGATGTATAAATTATTTTTTAAAATTGTTTAAAGATAGTAGTCTTGGATTCGTGTCTAATCCATTTTTATTATTGAAATCCGATCAATTGTGCCTGACCATATTTTGCATTTCTTGCAGAATTTGCCTTTGCCGCCTTAATGTTCTCCATGATGCTTGAATCTGCAGAAGCTACCTCAGACGTAAGTTGATAACAATTAGATGTATAGGAATTCATTCATTCATTCATTCATTCATTCATTCATTCACTCACATCATTTTAAAAAAATTAATGCATTCAATTCAATCATTCAATCGTCAATTCCATTAATTAATTAATTAAATGATGGATGAATTGATAAATTAATTAATTAATTCCTTCTTTCATATTATTCATTCATTCATTCATTCATTCATTCATTCATTCATTCATTCATTCTTTCAGTCATTCATTCATTCATTCATATCAATTTTATCATAACTGTATTCATATTAATCATTCAATCGTCAATTCCATGAATTAATTAATGAATTAATTATTTAATGGACAAATGAATTGATTAATTAATTAATTCCTTCTTTCATATTATTCATTCGTTCATTTATTCATTCATTCATTCATTCTTTCTTTCTTTCATTCATTCATTCATTCATTCATTCAGTCTGTCAGTCAGTCAGTCACAGTTAGTCAGTCACAGTTATTCATTCATTCATTCATTCCTTCATTCATTCATCCATTCATTCATTCATAATCATTCATCATACTATATTTCTTTTAAATCATTCAATCATTCATTCCTTCATTCATTCATTCATTCATTTATTCATTCATATCCCTCATTCATTCATTAATTAATTCATTCATTTATTCTTTCATATAATTCATTCATATCATAAAATAACGGTGATTATATTTAAAATGATATTATCTAATAAGTCAATTTGATTACCATTCTATAAAATATTTACTAATCTCAAATTTCTACTTTAAATATAAAAGTACACCATTTCCTGGCATTGTCTTCATTCATTACATATTTTGTTGTAATATATATATATATATATATATATAATTTAAAGTCTACGTTCTCTTATATAAAAGCATATAAAAATCGTATCTGCGTCACTGCCTCTTTCTCATGACATGATGTATACACGGTGTCTAAGATCACTAAGACATGACAAACGGTATTTTGTTTGGTTATCGTTGTCTACTACTACTACTACCACTACTACTACTACTACTACTACTACTACTACTACTACTACTACTACTACTACTACCACTACTACTACTACTACTACTACTACTACTACTACTACTACTACTACTACTACTACTACTACTACAGCTACTACTACAACTGCTACTACTACTACTACTACTACTACTACTACTACTACTACTACTACTACTACTACTACTACTACTACTACTACTACTACTACTACTATTACTTACTACTACTACTATACTACTAGTACTACTACTACTACTACTACTACTACTACTACTACTACTACTACTACTACTACTACTACTACTACTACTACTACTACAGCTACTACTAACAACTGCTACTACTACTACTACTACTACTACTACTACTACTACTACTACTACTACTACTATACTACTACTACTACTTCTACTGCTACTACTACTACTACTACTACTACTACTACTACTACTACTACTACTACTACTACTACTACTACTACTACAACTCTACTACTACTACTACTACTACTACTACTACTACTACTACTACTACTACTACTACTACTACTACTACTACTACTACTACTACTACAGCTACTACTACAACTGCTACTACTACTACTACTACTACTACTACTACTACTACTACTACTACTACTACTACTACTACAGCTACTACTACAACTGCTACTACTACAACTACTACTACTACTACTACTACTACTACTTCTACAACTGCTACTACTACTACTACTACAACTACTACTTCTACTACTACTACTACTACTACTACTACTACTACTACTACTACTACTACTACTACTACTACTACTACAGATCTATTTCCATAAACAAATAAAGTGAACAACCAAATGACGCCGATTCGGTGGTGCATTATTTTGTTGATGTTTATGTCAATGAATATTTCGAAATAACGTTACCAAGATTCCAGTACTTTTATGATTCACGTGTGGTACTCCATTTTTCGTTAGTGAGTGTTCTATATGTTTGAAATTGATTTGTACTTGTCTCTCTTAATAAATGCTGTTTTTGTGTTTACAAATTATGAGAGAAATATTGAATTTTTTTGGTATAACAATTGAATACTCAATTATTTGATAAATTATACTACTTCGGTCACAGCTATAATATATAATATTTTCTCCACATTATGTTGATAGAAAAAATGCAAGAAACAAATCATTCAATTGAAACTTCAGGAAGCCTTCCGAACGTTCTTCGAGCTAAGGGAATTAACTTAAATATTCCTTTAGGTAAAATTTTGTTGAAAATCCAGTACCTTTAATTAACATTAATAGAAAAAAATCTCATATAACTGTTCTGTTCTACTTTTCAATATTTCAACGACAATTGCGGCGAAGAACCAAAAACATGATTATATTAGGAAAAATTATACTTTTACCAAACAATCAAGATTTATTTTACAACTTTTAAAGCCTACTAAAATTGGACAAATTGAATAAATCAACGTCTGACAAAAGATCCACGGTTAGAAGAACAATATAAATTGAAGCTTCTTCAAGAAACGTACGGAAGGTCTCCCGAAAATTAATTTCCTGTTTATTGTTATCCTGTCTCTGGTTTGATTTTGTATTTGAATCGTTGAATACTTGGATATAGTATAGTTATGTGTATTACAATTTCTTCTTAATATATCTCCAGTGGTGTAAAGAGTGCAAGTCCGATGATTGCAAGGTAAGTATTTACCAAATAAGTACCTGCCCACGAATCAAATTCAACAGTTTCTGTCTAAATATATCATAATAAATTGAAAGAATGTCTCCGTTTATTATCATATCAGTATTACAATTAAGATGACTTACATCGTCCAGCTCTTTCCCTATACAAACGTACAAAATACATTTTTTTATATATGCATATAGAATATATTGAATCGTGTTGGATGCAAATATTATGGTGCGAATAGTGCTCGATATGTAACAATGCACCGAATTATTATTGTAATATTTACCACGATGTTGGAGTGAATCCACATGGGTTTCAGGCCTTCCAGCCAACGTCAGGACTGTGTGTTACATGAGTTTGGTTATACATATAATATAATTCGACAATATTGTTTAAAGTATTCGCTATCTTCACTTCCTGAATAGAACGAACGCTCGAAACAATATTGTAAAAGTTGAACAAAATTACATTTTAATTATGTTTTAAAAGTGCTTTTTAACAAAAGGTTGAACACGATTATTTCATGGTTTATGTTTATATACATATACATATTATATATAAATATATATATATATATATATATATATATATATATATATATATAATATATATATATATGTATGTATATACACTCACTTGATTAAAGGTACTATATGGTATGCAATTTTTTTACCGCCCGGTCATTGTACGTCTATGTGGCCTTGTGGTATGAAAATTGGTTTCTGATCGAAATGTCCTGGATTCGAGGGTGGCTGGCCTGTAGTCAAGTCCTTGGAAGTAGCTCTTTAGTCACGTTTCTTCATCAGGTTATTCTTTATCTTTTATATTATGGCCAAATATTATGCTACTCTCCTCTTAGTATGGAGAGACTTTCATTCTAGTTGTTAGATCATGCTGCTCACGTGTGTTGTTTTCTCATAATTTCCAGTAAGAAAACGATCGGCTCGTCTCTGTCCTACCTCCAGTTCATCAGCAAGGTGTTTTGTTTGTAGGTTCCAAACAGTACACGCGTATTCAATATTATGTAGTCAAACGAATGACTTGTAAGCTAATGATTTTTTGCTTACTGATCTAATCTTTAAATTTATTCGAATGAACCCAGTGTCTTATTTCCTTTTGTTGTGAGCTTGATGTGCTCGTCCCATTTAAGTCTGACTTTATAGTTGTTATTTTTGTTGATGTTATGTGCTCTGGTAATTATGCGGTTGTGTAACTTTAGCAACATGTAATATATGCTGCATTTAGGTGTATGAAACGCAATACGGTACAACTGTTCCAAAGCAGCCATGGTTTTTGAGGTCGTGTTGCAGATGTTCTTCACCTTCTTGAGATTATATTCTCATGTATGCAATTGTTTCATCTGTAAAAAAGCTCACTTTTGATCTTAAGGCATTTGCCTGCAATTATCCCGTATTACCGAAGCTTTTGGCAAACTATGTTGTTGTCAACATTTCCAAAGACATCGTAGAAGAACATTATAAATACATGAGTTTGTTGGCCCTTCTCAGGAAACTTTAAAACGTCATCAATAAAACTGATTAATTGTATTTCACATGAGCGCCTGGATCTAAAACCATGTTGGTTTTCATATAAGATACCATGCCTATATCTGTATTGTATCTGATTGACAATGATGTGCTCGATAACCTTGATTTAAATACGAGCGAGGGACACTGGGCGGTAATCTGAAGGAATCGTTTCCTGTCATATTTCATAAATGTTTTTTTTTCTTTCATTAATGTCAGCTATGCTGTTTTGTGTGTGTTTTTTTTTTTTTTGCAATTTGTTTGAAGGTCAAAGCTTGGTCTGGTAGAAATGCTGTGATGACGAGCGTTTCATTGTCATTTACTTGATGATATCCCATTTCTGTCTACTTTTCTCTGTATAAGTTATGACCAGATTTGTTTGTCATACCAGTAAATCTCTTTCCATTCTCGTCAGGGCTTCACATGTTCCCCACGTAGTCCCAATATTTGGATGTAACTCCTTTTGTACAAAACATTTCAGAACTGTGTATTTCTCTTTGTAGAAGGGTAAAATGAAATGTCTCGACGCCGCTCTTGTATCATCAATATTATAATATATACACTTTTCTACTCACTTCATCTCAATATATACAAATTGATAAAGGTGTCATAACAAAGTTTCGTTTCGATCTTTTCGTTTATTATTTAAGCATAGATACGGTATTTATTCACAAAGAGGCGCCAACTGTGATTGATCATTCGTCTGTTTATTCTTTTTATAACTTCGGTCACGCTGTTTTGTCAACTTTCTTATTGACTTTGTGAACCATGGTAGACTGTTTTTATTTTGACACATTTAATGCGGTACATATTTACTCATTCTTCTGTCTATAAATGTTTTAATTTTTGTAGGTATATATACTTTCCAGTTTGCTTTTATGAAGTTTGCTCACATGAGTGAGCGCATTACCCTCTAGAATCATTGTTTAGCTGTGCAAACTGGGTCTTTCCTTTTAATGTGTTAGAGTTCCAGTCACAACCTGGGAAGTTTGTTCCTCTATGAGCTGGGTGAGCGCATTGCCCTCTAGAATCATTGTTTAGCTGTGCAAACTGGGTCTTTCATTTTAATGTGTTAGAGTTCCAGTCATAACCTGGGAAGTTAAAATCTCCTCCTATTATGAAGATGACATTGGTGATGTCGTTTATTTTTATCACACAATTTTTGAATAGTTCCGAGCTTTCTTTGTTGCCCAAATTGGCTTGATAGTATGAACATATTATATAAAGTGTTCTGGAACCTTCAATTTCAATCTTTAACTTCAATTTTGACCCATATCATCTCACACTTTTCATTCCCTTCTGGAATTACGAGCTTATATAATCCTGTCTGATAGCAATAAAAACAACCCCCGACATTAAGGTTGCGGACTTTGTTGTATATGCTGAAGTTTGATTGTCCTGAATAGACGAATCCAACTATGATTCAAGTGTCAATGATAATATTATCTGGTTTCTCATTGTGTATAATGTTAATAAATGGCATATGTTTATTTTAGTTAATCGGCAGTTTATGTTAATTACATTGAGATATTTTTCTTAGTATTTTTCGTTTATTATGAACACTCTTATACTGCTGATAACATAACTGGGAAATTGTTTGCTATGTGTGCTCACTGTTTAATAGAAATTGTCGACAAGTTCTGGTTTTGATTCAGTTATGCGAGTTGTATTGTTCGATGTAATTATTTACAGTGTCAACAATGGACACATCAATCCGTGTCTTCGTCTCTTTCCGTCTCTGCTTTGACTATCTGGACAATTCTCATTGGTTAACAGTTGGGCATTCCTTGTGTGGTTTTATCGAGGTGTATTATGCAGGGTATGTGGTGGGTTTTATGTTTTGTCTGTGGCAGTTGCATTGAGACACTCTGTTTTGTGATGGCAAGGTGAGATGTTGTCTTGTGTGTTTCATTGTCAGCTTATATGTGAATGGTTCTCAATGTTGACGATGGTCTGAACTGTTTACTCTGTGGCCTAGTGTTTGAGTTGCAATAATCCTTTGTTTTCTCGCAACTCATCTTAGTCCAATGAACATTTTTGATAGAGATTTATAGGAGATCATCCTCAGTCAACACATGAAATGTAAATAAATAAAATCTGTTGAGATGGAAAATATATAAAAATTTTATTAAAATGTTGTAACATTTAATTCATCTCTTAACTTTTCACACAAAGTTTATCCATAATATAACAAAAATATTATTTTTTATATAATTGTCATTGTATTGGGTTTGCAATTGTTATTGACATGTCTCAAATCTTATACTTAGAGTATATGATGTTTAATATGCCTCGCACTTTCCAAAGATCCGTTGGTGTGGCGCTGGTAAATCAATGTTACATAAAAATACATTACAAAAAATTGAAATTGATTTGCTAGTCTGACATCCTGGCGGGTCATGGGCATTTAAAGACCATAAACTACTTTAGCCCATTAAAATTCATATCATTTCATATCATATATTATCAAGTACAGGTATAGAATTTAAATTATAAAACAATGTAAATTATATAAAAAATTACCAAAAATTGCAGAGCTTCTATTTGACTATTTATGTTTTGTTTCAGAATCTTGGTTGTATCATATGCGATAATTGTTGGGTATGTATTATCTATGGTCTTAAATGTGACCAGTCCTCCCTTTCTGTCATTTCGGACGCTGGATATTCGATTAACATAGATAAAAAATAGAGAATGGTATAGATTAAAAGAGAGAGAGAAGGAGAGAGAGAGAGAGAGAGAGAGAGAGAGGAGAGAGAGAGTGAGTGAGTGAGAGTGAGAGAGTAAGAATGAGACAAAGAAAAAAAGATAGAGAGTGATCGAAAGAAAGAAAGATGAGTAAAAGGGATAAAGGGAAAGAGTGAGAGACAGAACAATGATAGTAAGGAAGAAATAGGGAGATAGATAGATATATAGGAGGGATAAACGATAGAAAGAGAGATTAAAAGATAACTATAGAGAGAAAGAGAGAGAGAGAGAGAGAGAGAGAGAAATGAGACAAAGAAAAAAAAAGAAGAGATAGATATATAGATAGAGAGAGAGAGAGAGAGAGAGAGAGAGTAAAGTCAGAAAAAAGACAGAGATAAGGAAAGTGAGACAGATACACTCACGCACACACATAGACACACGCACACACACACACACACACACACACAGAGAGAGAGAGAGAGAGTGAGAGAGAGAGAAAGAGATCGAATAAGAGAAAAAGAATAAGAGAAATAGAAAGCGAAAGAGAAAGAGAGGGGTGGAGAGAATAATTGAAATAGAGATCAGAATATGGAAAGAGAGATATATAATGACAAAGAGAGAAGGAACGAGAAGAGAATGAGAGAAAAGTTGAGATAGAGATAATAATAATATTACTAATAATAATAATAATAATAATAATAATAATAATAATAATAATAATAATAATAATAATAATAATAATAATAATAATAATAATAATAATAATAATAATAATAATAATAATCACTTCATGAATATTTTCCCATCTTTTCTTTCAGAAATGGGGGGGTTAATGGATTGAACCCGGAAAAAACGGAATGTCAAATTTTTAAATGGAAATAAATCATGACATGGAATTTTGGCAACTTATAAATTACATTTTTGGAGCGAAAATATTCGGAATTAAATATTAATCTGATAATTGAAATAAAAAGTGTTTTTGTCTTTCATTTTCTACAATGTTTCTTGTTGTAAAAAGTATGTATTGACAAATCAGTTTCAAACCATAATATATGGGTTTGAATTGTGAACGTCCAAATTCATACACCGTTTATTCCAAGCTCCATACTTGTATTTTCCTACTGGACCATCATTTGTTTCCCCTACATGAATTCTCAACGGTCATTTTTTTTTTATGTTTAATGTCCTCGAAGACAGTAACAATTTCAACATTAGAGGAACATGTTATAAAAGGGAGATAACACAAAAGAGTCAGTCAACATAATCATTAACTCGATTGCATCCCCCTTACAAATCAATAAAACAAACCAGTGTTTTTACACATACACACACACACATGTATATATATATATATATATACCATTTCCATGACCCACTTATCATGTGACAGAGAATGCATGACGTCACAATTCGATTTTCACCAAAATCACTTTGGATATTAAATAATCAAAATTAACACGAAATCTTTCACTCCAAACATCAATATGTGAAAACAGAAAGCTTAAATCTAGAAGAAAAAAAAGTAAAAAGGTATATATTTTTAATGAAGTGTACTTATTTTCATGTCTAGAGGGTTCCGATAGCTCAATTGGTAGAGCACTCGCTTCACACGTAAATGAACTGAGATCGATCCCATGTGCAGTCGAGAATTTTTTTCCGACCCCCCTGTCCACATGTTTGTTTGTTTTTAGGGATTTTACAGCGCTTGCAACGCATTAAGGTCATATCAGCGCCAGTAAAAAGGAAGAAAATTGGATAGTAAAAAGTTATAGAATTAAAATTAAAGCACCTGAAAATAGGTAAAACAGAGGGGAATTGGTTTAAATAGGTAACAGATGTAGATCCCGAGAGCACACTGTCAAAGTACTTATATTGAGATCACCTAAAAGTCACATCCAGACACAAGCACATGATCCCACTAAGAGGAACACACTAAAATATTTACAAATCATATATTATATAATATGTTAACAAAACATAATACAGTGCATTACCGAGAGATGATTTACAAGGAAAAAAATATCTCCCAAAACTAACTATACATTTGTCTGTTTCCCTCTCAGCGAGGGTATCCGGGCAGGCCCATGACAAAACCAAGTAATCTCATTCCAAGACATAGACGGAGAGCAAGTTGGAAAACAGATAGAGGGGGATAGAAGACACAGTAAGTGTCTCCCTGTCCACTATGGGAGGCCAGGAACCCCACCCAGTGGGAGAGGGCATATTAACTTCTTGTTGTCTGTTGTCTTTGAATACGAACGATTAAAGACAGTAATTGACTTCAGAGAGAGAGCATATTAACTTATGTTATCTGTTGCCTTTGAATTACAAACGATTAAAGACAGTAATTGACTTTAGAGAGGGCATATTAACTGCTTGTTGTCTGTTGTCTTTGAATACGAACGATTAAAGACAGTAATTGACTTTAGAGAGAGTGTATTCAATTGTTTATTGAAGGCGACATACGTGACCTGTCAGGCAGGCATAAACATCAAGACTATGATAATGAACTTTAATCTCCGTTATACCCTCTCTCTCTCTCTCTCTCTCTCTCTCTCTCTCTCTCTCTCTCTCTCTCTCTCTCTTTCTCTCTCTCTCTCTCTCTCTCTCTCTCTCTCTCTTCTCTCTCTATCTATCTATCTATCTATCTATCTCTCTCTCTCTCTCTCTCTCTCTCTCTCTCTCTCTCTCTCTATATAATATATATATATATATATATATATATATATATATATGTATATATATATATATATATATATATATATATATATATATATATATATGTGTATATATTGTAGTTAAGATTCTTATTGCAATCACTCACCGTAACTACACCCTTGTTCCACTGTCGTTAGCCAGATCCTTTCTGCACATCTCACTAAATCATACGCCCTCCTGATCTCAAGATCAACAATATTTACACTTTATACATTGCACCATCTACTTTTTTTTTTGGGGGGGGGGGTGGGGTTCCTACCTCCCATAGCGGGCAGGGAGGCACTTGCTGTGTCTTCTATCCCCTCTTATCAGTTTTCCAACATGCTGTCTTTGTCTTGGAATGAGATTACTTGGTTTTGTCCTGACCTTGGTCGGAGTCCTTGACTGAGAGGGAAACAGTCGAATGTATAGTTATAGTTTTGGGAGAAGATTTTTTTTCCTTGTAAATCATCTCTCTGTTATGTACTTTTACTCTTTTCACTTTAAACATAATATTAGTAAACATTTGAGTGTGTTCCTCTAAGTGGGATCTGTGCTTGTCTCTGGATGAGAGTTTTAGGTGATCTCAAACTAAGTACTTTGATAGTGTGCCCTTGGCTCTTGGAATGGACATCTGTTTTCTATTTGAGCCAATTCCCCTTTATCTTACCTTTTCTTATGTGCTTTAAGTGTAATTCTAGAACTTATTACTATCCCGTTTTCTTCCTTTATACTGGCGCTGATATGACCTTAATGTGTTGCAAGCGCCGTAAAACCCTTAAAAACATAACAAATATCTACTTTTTTAAAACTCCTAATCCAACACATAGTCTGCCAAACGCGAGGCATTTGCTGTGTTCTGACAGGACGTTGCCGAACAGCCTCGTGTACCTAATCCTCCAAATCCAATCCATCATCTTCCTTCTCATCATCTCGGCCCAGCATTTCACCATCCCCTTCGTCGCCACTGTTGTCAATCTCAACGACCTTTCGCACATCCAGCACATGATGAGGCACTACACTCACTTCAACAATTGTTCACCGAATTCACACCCTTGTTCCATTGTGTCACGCACCTGGCATAGGGGGATTCACCCAGACTCGATCTCCCTCATTGAACCTACAGTTCTCAATCTCATCGTCACCTTCTTCTTCTAAACCAACAGGATCTCGGGAATCCGAGCTCGTATCCTGTCGTGGTGCCACGTTGTACCAATATACCGCTTCAATTGGACTGATGCTCCCTCGTTCTGCGAAGGCCTTGATAGTTTGCTGCCCGAAAAAAGTGGTTTAATCCTCCACCGCAAGAAAAGTCTATCCATTGCACCAGAATGGAAAACAGTTTCATTGTCCATTAACAGCTCGCTAGGGGAACCTCTCTCCATAAACAGTTCATTTAACACCTCAATCACAAACTCTCCAGTTTCCCTTCTCAACAACCTCCATACAGCGAATCGCCCTCGTCCACAATCAACAATAGACAAGTATGGAGTCTGGTGGTAGTGCGTTATATCTACGGCAAATCATTCCCAGTTTTCCAGTACGTCCAGCTGGCCTATTTCGTGTCGCGTTGGCGCAGGGTCAATAGATTGGCATCTTTCACACGTCTTCACAACCTTCTTCACTGCAGATCTACTCACGTTAGAATAAACCTTCCGTGCCAGGAACAGACTGCGATCGACTCCCATGTGGTGCATTCCATGAAGCGTCTTCAGGTCTGGGCATCCAACAGCACACATTTCCACATCTTTCCGCTCTACCTTCAACCATTCCTTCTTGACTTGAGTCAAAACATCCGCTTTGTTCTTTAATGTGGGGACAAGTGTGACGGGCACACGCATATCAAACTCTTCGATTAGCCCTTTCAAAATTCCAAGACGTCGCTTTACCAACAACTCAGCGGCACCTTTAGTGTGAACACGCTTTTCCTCGGACAGTACCGTCTTCAACCAACCATGTTCTGTGGCAGAATCCGTGACATTATCCACCTCTTTTAGATTCCACTTTAGGGCCGCATTCAAACCTTTGAGCATAGCCTCCAGTTCTGAAACGTTTTTGTGGCTAAAGTCATCTTCCTTCCTCAGTCAGGCCCCATCTTCAACTACCTCTTCGTTAATCTCGACAAGTACGCCCATCGCAATATTGCTTGCATCACACCATACTTTCCCCATGGTAGTTTTCGGCACATGCCACCTTCCCTTCACCGGGTCACATTCCTTGACTCGAAGCAATCAATCATTCAACATAACCAACACTTGATCACCCACCTCATCATTCCATCCACCCACCATTTAAAGATTCTGGACTTTTTGCGATTAGACCATTGTTCCTTAGATACTCTACCAACTCAACAGCTGGCACATTTTCTTCATCAACAATAATATCGTCTATGTAAGAATTGGTAGCATCCTCGGTCTTGCCTAATACTGTCTTCAAGATGTTTGCCATAATGCGCGGCGCAGAACTCAAACCAAATCCCAATCGTGTTAAGTAATGCGTCGCCTCTTTATAGTTGACTAGCTGGTATTTCCACAATTTCTCCGCCACTTTTATCTGTAAATAGGCCGCCTTCAAGTCAACAACAGTCTCTGACCCCATTTGCCGCCATTCGCACAATGTCTCACCACAATCATCAGTAACAACATCAACTGTGTGGCAGCTGCCATATTCATTCAGCTCCCTGAAATCAAGAACGGGTCTCACTTTATCCTTCGTCGGCTGCACTACTGCCATAAGTGGGATGACACCACACTTTACATTTTCATACCAAGGCATGAGAATTCCTTCTTTCACCCATTCATCAACCTCTCTCTCTCTCGAACCGACTTCTCACATCATCATCCAGTCTTCTAGTGTAATCATTTACTTTGTTTCTCAACACAGGAGGAACATTCTTCCACATCCATTCCACCGTCCATACACCACCATCAAACACTGCTTCAAAATCGACATATTGAATCACCTCAACCTGTTCTCGCATCGGGTGTTCTTTGCTTGTTATAACTTCGTTGCCGTTACACACTGCTTCACGGGCTCTGCCCTCTATAGGTTCCATTACACCACAACACGACAAAAAATCGGCTCTCCCATCCTTTATAGCAACACCACCCATACAATTTGTAATGTCCATTCCCAGCACCATCAGAATATCCCCAAAAATCTGCAACGATCAACTCAACAAACATGTTCACTCCAGCCACATTCAACTTCACCATCCTTCTGCCTCTAAACCTCACCTCCGATCCATCAAAAGCGGTCACAACAACCTCTCCGATTCCTCGGCCCTTTATTTATCCCACTTAAACACTGAGAGCTCACAATCGTAGTAACGCATCCCGTGTCCACCAACGCCTTACAGCCTCTCCCATCCACCCCCACATCTAACATAGGTAACTGGGGCGCCCTCAATCGCGAAGGGTGGTGACTGGCGCACCAGCCACCCTCACGGCGTTTCCCTGGTGATTGCACTGACTTGCAATGTGTCCAGCAGTGTTGCACCGGAAGTAAATGATCTCTCTAGACTGCGGTCTGAACGACAATGCCTAGCCTTATGCGGGCCTCCACATCGGTAACAAAATCCCCTGAAACCTCCACCAATACTGCCCTCTTTCCCTTCTTCCTTCGTACCACGACTAGTCATCGAGGCTGATGCTGCAATACTATCCTTCCTGACTGTTGTGAGCCCTCTCGCCTTTGAAATCACGAAGTCATCTTTAAAC
Source organism: Berghia stephanieae (assembly GCF_034508935.2). Lineage (NCBI taxonomy): Eukaryota > Metazoa > Mollusca > Gastropoda > Nudibranchia > Aeolidiidae > Berghia > Berghia stephanieae. The sequence goes on along the minus strand of NC_088371.1, from coordinate 206,695 downwards.
TAAACACATCATCCACCTGCTGCAGTTCACTGGATATGCTATCGGGAAAGCCGTTTACGAACGCTAGCTCCGTAACCATATCCAAGCCATCACCACTCAACCCAGCCACCCCTCCCAATCGTCTCAGCTCGTTGGCGTACACGTTTACCTGCACACCATTCCACCTTCTCTGGGCCAGCTTAGCAAAAGCCATGAACGGATTATCAGTAAACACTCTCAATAGCTTCCTCTCAAGGCATCAGAATTCGCCTGTTCCTCTTCACTAAACCGTAAAAATAACGCGAGCGCGTCACCCTCCAAATACAATGTCAAGAATGTGGCCAAATCTCTCACCCCTTGCAACTTGGCAACTAACTTTACTTTTTGAATCCACGCAACGACATCTCCGCCCCCCCCCCCCCGCAAACGATTTCAGCATTTCCGTCGTCACTTTCACTGTCGCCATGATCAGGTATCTATGCGCCGAAATAGCTTGTAGTTAAGATTCTTATTGCAATCACTCACCGGTTGTCAACTCCAACTGCGATTATTTCCAATGAAACGAAGAAATCTAATTACTACTTTATCTATCTTTCTATCTATCTACTATCTAATCACTTTCACAAAAACAACACGTCTTCTCTTTTATCTACTAGTCTCGTCACACACACACTTCTCCATCCACGATCTCTGCCAACACTCTAACGCCCGCGTTTTTGCTGCAACTCCCGCGCTTCCACTTCACTAATCATTAGCCAGATCCTTTCTGCACATCTCATTAAATCACACACACACACACACACACACACACACACATATATATATATATATATATATATATATATATATATGTGTTTGTGTGTGTGTTTATGTATGTATATGTATGTGTGCGTTTGTGTGTCCTGAAGGTTGGCGTCCACACCTTTGTACGATTAAAACCTCGCTTTTGTACTTTCAGGCGGCGCACATCAATTACATCAAGTTGCATAAAGTCACAGATCGAGAAGCGAAGCTTCTGCACGACAATATCAAAGTTGACATTCCAGACAACTCGTCCTTTTCTTCAACACAAGTTGACAAAACTACAAAATCGATAATGCAGAAACGTGGGCTAGCCGGAGTACGTCTGACGACACCCGGTGATGGTAGCTGCCTTTTTCATGCCGCAAGCATTGCATTGCTCTTGTAGGAAAAAATGCCATGTAAATGTAAATATGTAAATCAAAATTGTATTACTTCCAATTATCACTCTCAGTTCGGTTTCCATTTGTTAAAGCGGGTACTCGTTACCCGCCCCTTTTACCCGAGTTCCCGGTTTAACTTTATTACCCGCGGGTACCCGCCCAGCACTAAATTATAATGAAAAGAAGGAATTTGGCCTAAAAAGCCCTGTCGCATTTTAGTCGGAATTCGTGCTGGTAAATAGTCAATCAATAATATGGCTTACAAAAGCTCTACATTGCGCTTTCTGATGTCTTTTTCATCTATGGGAATGCGATCGCTCTTATTTATTCTGCTCTTCAGGTCAACAACAGGTAAAATTGTTAAAGAGTAGGGTTTTTAATTCATCTAGCTTCAATTGATTGATCTAAAAATAATATTTTAAAATTGAGCTTTATATAGCGCAATATCCACTAAATGTTCTCAAAGCGCTTTATAAGGGGTTCCAGGTCAACAGCAACATTTAATATGTATGTAATAGAATGACCATTTTATCTAATGATATTTGATTTTGTACTCTATTACTCTTTACTAATGTGGAATGTGAGTTTTGATTACAAATTACAAGGATAGATAGATAAACTCCCAGGTGACTGTTAAATGAAAAAGTAGATAGATAGACGTCCTAAATGAAGATCAAACTTTCGTCTTGGGAGGCCTTCTGAAAGCTCCTACATCCCCAGTATTCTTTTTTTAAAATAATGTTCTGGTTTGGGAAGGGGGAAACTTTTAAAAGAAAATAAAAAAAAAATTAAGTCTCCACCTTCCCAAACCCCACTATAGAACTTATGAAAAAGACCATCTATAAGCCCCCTCCCCCCCCCCCCCATGAAAACCCCTGCTAGATAGAACAAGAATACTGGGGATGTTGGAGCTTTCGGATGGCCTCCTTTCATCTTGAATTGACATTGATTAGGGACTTGAACACTTTTTTTCAAAAAAAAATAGTTCTTTGTATGACACCTTATTTAATTTACAAAACTACCATCGTTCAGTACGGAGATATTCTAATTTAAAGGTCTCAATTATGCGTCTTTTGTTTAATATTAAAATTAATTAGCGAAAAAAAAAATAAAAAATGTGATCTCTTCTGGGTATGCTTATGATTAAAAACGAAATATCTTGGATATGAGTGAAGATATCTACCTAAAATTTTCAATACATATTGAGAAATATGTGTAGCTAATTAAACAACTCTCAATTTTTTCGTAGTGTTTTTATGCACCTCCGTTGACGGTGTATCTTAACGGATCGTTTTTAGACACCTCCGTCACGCATGCGCATCCCACCCCATTTTATCAGCGATATATTGAGTATCTGTATTTGGACATGGCGACACAGTAATATTGTGACATATTGTAGGATGTTTTTGTTAATAAATTTATATAGAAATAATAATAATTTTAAAAATCGAAATATAGAACTAGAAAATAGAAGTTGCATTGAAGGTAAAATAATGTTTTAGAAAGATCTTATTAAATGTGATGAACAGTCAGTTGGCTCCGTAGCGCAGTGAACAAGCTGTCAGACTCTAATCTTGAAAGTACTGGGTTCGATTCCCATTGTAGGCATTAAAAAAAAAAGTTTACTTTATTGAGAAAGACATCTCTTTTTCTTTCTTTTTTTTTTGTTTTTCAAAAACATTTTATCATGTTTTAAAGATAAAATTCGATTTTAATTTTCTAAAATTATTTATTTATTTGAGATCAGTATTTGTGTGCCGTGTTTCTTTTTACTTTTTATTTTTAAAATTATTGTTATTATTCTTTAATTTATTATCATTGTATAGATGTACATCGGTAATCACTAAGCATGGACGTATGCAGCAACATTTTCATTAATTTACCATCACCACCAACGGAGGTGCATAAAAACGGTGCATTTTTGTACACCTCCAACGGAGGTGGATAAAAACGCCACCATTTCATTTACTTCTATACTATGACCTTGGTTAATGAGGTCAAGTTTGAAGGTCACTACGAGACATTGTTTTTAGAAAATGTAAATAAATATACCTTGTTGCATATCAAAATCTTCGTCTCCATGAGAACATTATGAATATAAAGATTAAAAACTTGATGTACCTCATTTATTGTTTAAAAGTCCATTGACAGGTCACCAAATAGGTTGTCTGTTAACATGTCTTGAAATTTCATGTTGGTATCTGCAGCCTCATCCTCCTCTTGTTGGGGCAACCAATAAGCTGCTGTTAGCTTTGCAGGCTTTGTCTTGGGTTGCTTGTAATCTATCACTTTGCCACAGGAGACAACATCACCTTCCCCTTCAACATCCCAGATGTGATTGATGTACTGTCCCACCAAGTCCTTCGGGTTCTTCATGTATTGGATAACAGTTCGACAGACTGATTGTTCAACATAAGGAACTAATGCCAGAAGTTGGGCTTCAAAATCCATTGGTATTCTGAGAAGAGCGTCTCTTATTTTTTTCCCTCTCGTCCTCTCAGAAGCCTGTCTTTATTTGGGCTTTTTCTTTCAGCCTCTTGCGGTACATCTCATCTCTTTGGGCCTCTCGGTTTTTTTCCTTGCTGTCTGAAACTTCCGTGCTCTTGTAATGGCATATGAAATAAGCCTGTCTTTCTCTTCTGCTGCCTTTCTTTTCAGCCAGGCCAGAACCTTGTTCTTTTTTCCTTTTTCCTTTCCATCTATAAACCCGATTGTTGCATTCGGTGCACGTCTCCATTTGCTGTCAGTTAATCCAAGAACTCGTTCAATTCAATGAACTAACGTTCAATGTTATGAACTGGAGCTGACCGTGTTGCTTCTAACATCTCCTTAGGGGAGATGACAACGCACCTGTCAGATAATCAGCAAGTTGTCTTTCCAAAACTTGGACACAGCCTTGAAGCATCAGATTTATGGTCACATTGAAATGATCACGCTGCTCATCGTCAACAACATTCTGCAGGCTTGACAACACTTGCTCATTTGTGTCTAATCAATACCTTTTAAAACTAGTATGTATAATGAGTGATAATTAATATCGTGTTTTCGACGGGACCGTACGTATATTCGCAAGCTATTAAATAACATAAATTGGTAACTCGATTTATTATAAATAAAAATATTTCATTAATTCTATATACCTATAAATGTATATATAATTGTATATGTAAGTGTGCTTTTCAAATTAATGAATTACATTTACCTGAAGCACATTTTATAAATGTGCTATCACTTAAGCGCTATAGTAATATTATGTATTTATATGTATTAATTCGTATGCTCTCATTGTTGGTTTATCCCACTAACCTAAATGTATCCCGTTAGGGCTATGATTAATAATAATTATTATTATCATTTGTTAAAATGAGATCAGTGGTGTTGTCAAGGGTTATTAATTGAAATCCTTTCAACATAAGGAATACAATATTTTGGAAGCAGTCAAAGTTTTGTTCCTATATATACACATATCTGGTTACGTTATCCTTAATCATCCCTCGGGTTACCTACGTATGTGATTTGAATACCCGCTAAATGAGGACTCTGCTCGCTAAACAAAGGAGGTTTCGGCCCAACCAAAGAAAGACCAAGAAACCATCCACGAACAAGCAAGCAAACGACAACCTAACCACAGACCTCAACAAATAAACTAAGAAGAATACACGAACTTGTAGCATAGTGTAAACGAGAGGATGAAAATTAACTTACCCATAGCCTAACTTTAATTAATTAAAAGTCTACTATCATTCTTCCGTTTAATTATGTGTTAGTTAATGTGTTATTTTGTGAGGTTGTTCTATTGATTTATATTAAAGTTTTTATAATTTAGAATTTAATTATTATCTTATGAACCTGATCTATCCCTAAATAACGTGCCACATCTACCACTACAACTAATCATTTTTTAAAACTTAGAACTTTATTAGTATTTGTCGAGTTACCAGGAACTTCAAACCCAACTATAACTGGATGAAAGAGGCACCAGGCTGCACAAATTAAATAAATAAATAAAATTGAGCTTTTATATAGAACAATATCCACTAAACATGCTTAAAGCGCTTTACAAGGGTCCCTGATCAACAACAACACTTAACATGTAGGACAAGACATGGCGCCTGTTACAGGAGAGCTATTTGACTTATATTTGTCTTCTCCTACTTGCCACTTCTCCTTCATAGACGCGACAATGTTATTTGGTTGAATGGTAAAGCAATTTCAGCTGAAGTTGGAGCTCTCACATTACATTATTGGATACATTGCTTAGAGCGGTTTGCATTTAACTGGAATGATTTGTTTGGCTGTTGACCATAATAACTTAATTCACCTTGTGCGCTCAAAAAACATAAAGAGCTTTGTTTACATAGTCAACATGAAGAGAAAACCTTTGCATTTTGGAATCGCAACGAATCCGTTCAAACGGATGTTTCCAGCAATTTGGGGGTTAATAATATCGAAAGCAAACCTTGACTTGTGTCCAACCATTTTGAAAGCAATGATGACATCAATAATCACAAATAATATTACAGAAATCATACAATCCAGAAACGTGGATCATCTATTCAAAGGTCTCATCTCCCCACTTGGGCTGATGGAAACAAACATTGTCAAGATTACGCAAGCAAAAATAGGGCTATTTATTTACACCAAAGTCAACAAACGTGTGTAGACCTTTATAATGTGTACCACCTCCTTTGACATTTTTTTGTTCTAGACGAAGCTAATTGCTTAACATGAACTCTGACAACTGTTGTAGAAATAATATCTTACGCACTTTAATTAAAATTAAGAAATATGCTTTATTGTTCTAAATTTAAAGGACAATTTCAATGATTAAATCATTTAACTTAAAGACAATTGATTTGACCGGTTCCCATACACGTGAGATCCAACTTTCTTCACACGGTTTTCTAGTTTAAAATACTTGTCATGAGAAAAAGAATAGATATTCATCTTTTCTTGCAGAAGTTGCGAACAGCGTATCTAAGCTTGAATATTTTGACATAGCGGAAAATAATTTGAGATGGCTACACAAAAGCAAAATTTGGTTTTCCAAAAAAATTGAAGTACTTCTGTGTTGCATCCAACCCATTTATGAGCACTCCCTTTGGACTTGAGTCTCACGCCAAACTTGGAGATTTTAAAGAAAGACAATCTCTCGATAAACATTATAAATCTAATGAAGTGACAAACTTTACACTGAAACTTGACCACAACCAGTTGTATTGCGCATACTGGGCTCTGCATTTAAAAAAAAAATGGCTGCATCATAGCAGTCTGCAATTTGACAATGACAAAGACTAAATTTGTATGACTGGGGAAGGGACGTTGTCCAAAACTTTCAAACTGTTCTGACGTTGTCTCGTTTTGGAGGAAATGCTACGATGTAACATACTTCCTGACTTCTTTGATAATAGCATCATCCCTTCTATCTCTGTATCTCGCTGCATTCCTTGTCATTATTCGAAGATAAGACTTTTAAGCAGTTTATTTCAAAAGTGGTGATTCCTCGGTTTAAACTTTAAACCAGATACTATTTACTTACGACGCGGTCATTGGATACACCTCACAGGACTGGCATTTCATCAGGATGGTTTGTGTTGCCATATTTGGAAATTCAGTGGGGTCTGCGATTGTTTATCCACCAGTGAGACATGTTACAAGATACGTTGATGATGTCAGTTGCTGTTTGAGAAAGCTGGAGGACGCCGCTCGTCATTACATACAACTTTTTGGAGCTCTGTGGCATGGTACACAAAGTTATGAAGGTTTGTGTTGTGTGTACCTACACAATAACGATAGTTATGGCCATCTGGTCTAGTGGCATGACTCTGCCTTTGGATCGGAAGGTCTTGGTTCAAGTCCCTGTCTGAGCGACGCATAGTTGAGTCCATGGAGAAGATTCTTTATTCATGTTCGCTCACAATAAGGTGTAAATTGAGTACCTGGCTGTTAACAGTGTTATTTATGTCTGACAAAAAGTATAATATCGTCCAACATGCTCATATGATGTCTTACATCCATTGTAAGACTTAATATTGCAAGATAACAACAGCAGAGAAGAAAAAAAAGATATATTATAGTTTTTATATATTATGTTTCTTTATTGCATAATCTCAACAACAGTGACGAAACATGTGCCGTTGTAGTAACGTCCAAAGGCCTATCCATGGGACACTCCCCAACGCTGTGAGTAAAATAAAACAGTAAATTGGTAATATTCGTGCTTTAAAAAATAAATTGTTACACTTATCGTCTCAAAATTACATAATCTCAGAGCAACATGCACTTCCCACAGCCGTTTACTGCTTTCACTTTAGTTCGACAGGCAAATTTTGCCGGACGCTAGTTCATAACAGATGGCGAGTCACGGCCTGTGCCGAAAGGGAGACTGAGCAATTTTTCCTATTTTGATGATTTTTTTCTCAAGTTCAAAGTGGCGTAGTAAAGATGTTATTAGATGTTGCAATAAGATATTTTAGAGTCATAACTAGTGATCTACATACTTTTATTTAATATAATTTTAGTAGATCATTTGGGATTAGATTTTATAGGAAATAACCATAAAAATGGGTCAGAAATTTTAATTACTTCAAACGATATAATCAAAAATTACATAGTTATCTGAGTTTATACAAATTAATGAGAAATACTGCAATAATCATCAATATTCACAGCGTAGAAATATATAATCAAAGTCGTTTTGTAATGAAGCATTGTTGAGATATCCGCTCACCTGTAAGGCAATATCCTTTTTTGACTGCAATAAAAAAAAATGCGTAATCACCAAATTGTAGGGGTTTGTTGATCAAAATATCACAAAACAGATTTCTTCTTCACGACCTATAAAAAGCTACTTTAAAACCGCTGTCATAAAATTAGAGATTTTACACTGCTCAAAATGTAAACATTTTTGCACCACAAAATAAGATGAATTCATCGTTTTTCAAAATAGTCTTGTGACACGGTAGTTCTGCTAGTGGTTATGAGTTCACTTAATACTATTTTCCGAATAAAAGCAACACACATTAGATAACTGTTATACAACTTATGTAGTTTGCATCCGATTTTGACTTTGTAATTTATTGCTTTTTATTTACATCACGTCGCAATTACCGAAGACTGATATGAATCTCTAGCTTTAACTCATTTGAATTAGTGATTAAATACTCAAAATTGTCAAATTAACAATGAATGTTTATATTTAACTTTGAAAAATTGTATCTATGCATGAACGTTTCACATAGCATTTAAAGTTTTCTTTTAAACCGATAAGCTCTTAAACAATACGATATGATGCAGAATCTCTATCGGTTTCTCTCTCGTAAAGCTGCGAAAAAAGTCTCCTTTATCTATCGATAAGCCATTAAAGAGGACGGCTATGGAATTGGAATTTCACAATCAACCCTGAGTTTCACATGTTATTGTTGTTACGTTGTTGTTGAACACAAGCACATAATTGTGGAAACACTGTATCATAAATTGATGAATTATCTAATTTTGACTGGTCTACATTAAATTTATGTAATCCTCTTTGGCATAGATCTATATAATAAGCTATTTATCAAAACTTTGAAATCAAAATAATGTTGGAAGCGCGTAATGTTCACTTTCATTTGTATTCATCAATAACGTATATTGATTTTTATAAAATGTAAGCATGTCTGTCGTTCCTTCATATTCGGATTCTGTACGAACATCATATAAGTTTCAATTAACTGAACATTCCATTTTAACAATTTTTTGTTTCAAAATGGATAAGCGGAAAATCATATTTTTGACACTATAATCATATTTGGGTTCCGATCCTTACCAGTTATCGATTTTAATAAGCGAAATACTTTCCTATTGTTTTAAAATTCGTGAAAAAATATTTTTTATTTAGACAAAATGATCCAGAGGTTCATACAATTTTTTGCAGCTGTACATTGTGAACAGCTGAGAAAAAAAAAAGAAGAAAAAGGCGCGCCCCTTATTAATAATCCGACTATTGTACTCTGAATATACTCTCATTGATCTGATAAGTTACTTTATTAATTAAAACTATGTGGCTATGGAATGGAATGGAACTATGAATCTGATGCTAGTCCATTGACTATATGGAATGAACCAGTACTCCGAATGTTTTGCCTCACATGAACTTTTGCCTCTTGTGGGTCTGATGTTCATGGACGTGATTTGTTAGCAAATTCAAGATGGGGAAAATTGTGATGTTGCGAATTGCAATGATAACTACAATAAAGCCAACAAATGTTGTGTTTTCAGATTGCCTAAAGAGGAACCAGAATGGGAAACATGGTTAAACAAACTTCTTCCTCATAATGATATTGAACCACAACCGACCGAATTTGTTATTTGTGAAAGACACTGGTCTGCAGGTGTTACAATGAAAATTCTACCTGGCAGACCGATCGTCCCTTATAGGGATGAAATAGTGTTCACAAAATTAAAAAATTAATAAATTCGAGAGATCCTAATTACAAATACGATATATGTAGCGTATCCCTTAGTAGATATTTTGGTATTCATATTTTTCTTGGGATTATCCTCCACAGATTACCTCCCTTTGTTGATATTGTACACTCCTTTCCCCTTCATCTAATTGTTCACCCTCATCCTCATCATCACGTTACATGCACATTCATTAATTAAGCTTCTAAAGAAATCATCCTGAATCAATCACTGTAAGGTCAGTTTTTAGAATATCTAACTACTCATCCTTTCCGTTTTTTTCGCTACTCTTATTCACTGCTGATAATAATAATAATAATCATTAAATATTTTTTGGACCCAGAATTCATAATCATTCTCTAAAAAGGTAGATCTTGCCATATAATGCCCCTGCTGTTATTATGGTTTGAATTTTCTATATTTTTAGTTGGCCCCCACTAGCGGGGACTGAAGATGATGTTTATGATGAACATGATGAGGATAATCTGTCAGTCCTTTCAGTATAGTTGTATATATATATATATATATATATATATATATATATATATATATATATATATATATTAAGCTGTTATATTCATTGATCTTTAGAACATTGCTCTAGAGCATTTTCACGAATTTACCATGTTCAATGGGCTTCACAATATTATAATTGATGTGATTAATCAGGTATTGATAGTTACCTCCCTAATTCAATACGAATTCTTTTTTTTTTTCATTTTAACACCTAATTCTGTATCTAAGAATATTCAAGAGTATTGAAATGTTGAAATTCAATTAAAAACTACCCCAACATTAAATGTAAGTATAATGCATTATCAACTTTCAAGGTTATGATGACATAAACAAAATATGATTTTAATACGTATCATTAATGAAAACTTCGTATATATTATAAATACAACATTTAATCATGATGTCAATGGGGGCGATTTTAAATATTGATATGATGATAATGATATTGATGACGATTTTGATGGTGGTGTGATGATGATGATGATGATGATGATGATGAATGATGATGATGATGATGATGATGATGATGATGATGATGATGATGATGATGATGAGTGATGATGATGATGATGATAGATATGATGATGATGATAACGACGATGATGATGTTTGATATGGTGAGAATCATGATGATGGTGAGGTTGATGATGATGATGATGATGATGATGATGATGATGATGATGATGATGATGATGATGATGAGGTTAATATGGTGAGAATGATGATGATGGTGATGATGATGATGATGATGATGATGATGATGATGATGATGATGATGATGACGATGATGATGATGATGTTTATGATGAACATGATGATGATAATCTGAAACAATAGGTCAAAGCCACTTACTCTTTTCCTTGAAGGATTCTAAAAAGACAAATATATAAAAATTAGCAGATAATCCTATTTATAGTTGGAATAGGTGAACAATTTCATATCAATGCTAATTCATACTCACTACTTGGATTTATTTTTAGTAAATTTGTAAATAAACCATAACTTGCGTGTAGATAAAAGAAATGAATAACAATGATATAAAAACAGAAGCTTCATTATATTAACAAAGGATGTGGGACGTTTTGGGTTTCCCCTATGTCAAAAAACACGGTAGATTTAGGTGTAAAGTACTAAAGACAGATGTGAGATATGACAATGGCGTTGTTAAGGCTTACTTGTCTACTTGCCAAACATTTTCAGAGTTTTCCATGACACTTAACACCCACCCACCCTACACAAAACTACCTTGTTTTTATTCAAACAAATTTCATACATAACAACAAAATGCGATATCAAACACTTTGTCGAGTTTTTATAGCTGTACAACTATAACAAAATCCTTCTGCGCTTCATCGTAAGATGAAGATCTGAACAAGAGTGTATGAAACGGTACCAGACGAAGCAAAAAAATGATGATAATAATAATAATAATAATAATAATATAATAATAATAATAATAATAAATAATAATAATAATAATAATAATAATAATAATAATAATAATAATAATAAATAATAATAATATAATAATAATAATAATATAATATAATAATAATAATAAAATATAATAATAAATAATAATAATATATAATAATAATAATAATAATAATAATAATAATAAATATATAATAATAATGATATATAATAATATATAATAATAATAATAATAATAATAAATAATAATAATAATAATAAAAAATAATTAATAAATTAATAAAAATAATAAATAATTTTTAAAAACATCCCGAAAAATCAGTCTACCTCGACTGGGAATCGAATCTGTGGTTACGGTCAGACGTGCTACCTTACACGACAGTGGCTCTAGGTGGTTGGGATAATTTTAATACCTATACTATTCAAAAGGGTGCGCTTGCATCATACAACACACAATTGGACATGAGAGGACGAGGACGGAGATATTTGAGTTGCTCCATTTTTTATTTTATGAAAATATCAAATTAAGAAACTAGGGAACAAGTGTGTATGAAAGGTGCCAAACAAAGCTAGAAAGAAAAAACATCCCAAAAAGCCTGTTTACCCCGACTGGTGATCGAACCTCAGAGCTTCTGGTTGTGTTACTATTACACTACAGAGGTTCCTGATAGTTGTGACAATTTTAATACCTATACTAAAGGTGCCTTCACCTAGGCATTCCATGAGAGAAGATAGATAATCCATCAAACACACTCTGTCAACAGGAATCACCCGTGTTGTCCAAAAGTGAGCTAATTATGGGCTTATCCATCTTGGGCAATAAAACAAAAGCGTGTGCCTGAAACAGGACTCGAACTCAAGTCTTTCCGGGTTACCGTGAAATGCCTTAATCATTCGGCCGTACACCTTGACCCTTAAAGATAAAAGGTAGTCTTTCAGAGCCATAAGGACCATGGAGCCGTAGTTTAACCCGGTTTTTATAGCGCGAATCGGACTTTAGCAATTGGATAGGACGGTAGTCTATCGCAAAGTAATTTCCGCAAGTTCAAACAGACCCATCTACCCAATCACTGCTGGGTGAATAGGGGGCGGGGTCAGAAAAAAAAATCTCGACTGCACCCAGGATCAATCTCGGTCCCTTTGCTTGTGAAGCGAGTGCTCTACCAACTGAGCTATGCCCCCCCCTCCCTCATTTATAAGTTTTTTTTTAAATGTTTTATTCAAGGATGACTATCTCTATACAGTCGTCCTTGCTTTTATTAAAAAATAATGAATATTATTCTATTTTCTTAAAATGACAAAATATCTGACTATTATTATTTTGAAATCCATTCTAAGGACTTGTATCAGCCCGGAAATTAATAAAAGTAAAATTATTAAAATCCCCCTTATTCAACCCTACGGGGAAATTTGTCTTTAGTGTCTATTCCAAGGAAGACTGGAATAACAAAGGCGTTAGCCGCGGTTCAGCGCCGCCAAGTGAATTAGGGCGAGGTGACTTGCTTAAGGCCACAAATCGTACTCTGTACCTTTTGGGTAAAAATCAAAGGCCATACCGTTGAGCCACGCTGTCCCATAATAAAAATCACCGTTTTGGGGCGGTTAGCAACATATTAAGTGTTATGAGTACTTACTCCATTCTTAGGCCGGTCATCTTGTGATCTGACAAAACTGGCAAACAGCAGGGAGATCAGCATCTATAGTCATGGAAGAAAGACATAAGGCGGAAACAATTCAATCACGGTGTCATAACAGAATTATTTTTACGGATTGGAATTGGTTGATCGATTTGTTAATAATACTACAGACCTGCTATGAACATTTCGTAGATGGTCCTAAGTGACACGGATTGGAATTGGTTGATCGATTTGTTAATAATAATACAGACCTGCTATGAACATTTCGTAGATGGTCCTAAGTGACAATTATTATATAAAGATGTGCGTCTATGTCTTGATATTTGTTTAGAAGTAGACATTAATAATTAGTTTTGCATATATTAATAGGCCTTTAATAACATTAATTTGATTCCTAACTTTTTTTATGGGGGATTGATAAACGGTTCATTCCAATTCTAAAGTTATGGTGATGATTTTTTAATTGATGCCAGTGCTATTTTTTTTTTATGAAGTGACCACGATAACTTATTGCTCCATTCTTGGTTATGGTTAGCATTACTACTACTACTACTACTACTACTACTACTACTACTACTACTACTACTACTACTACTACTACTACTACTACTACTAAAATTATAAAAAAGTAAATAAAAAAACAGCATCTGAATGATGTATGCCTAGATAAATCTTAAACAAATATTAATGTACAACAGACGATTAAAACAAAATGAAAATTATTTTCGATCTGAAAGAGAATTCTTCTTCTCGTCACATTCACATTATTGAATATCACCACAGGATAGATGACTGTAGCATTGTGCTTTAAGCTGTTCGGCTGGAATGTCACAAATTCAAGTTATGTACGCTTCAATTACAATTATCAATATGTCAGATATCGCTTTTAACTCCCTCCTTACCAGCCATTTTCAGGATTTTCCCCAAAATTTCACACCCAACTAACACAAAAATATTTTTTTATTACTCAAACACAATAGCAATAAGTTCTTGTGGTACATAATTCTTTAGTAAAACCTGATCTACAAGACACTGTTCATTTTAAAAAAATGTTATGATGTACAAGAGAAATTTGAATAAGAGAAAATATTGGTTGTATCGTTGGTAAGGAGAGGTTGCATTAATTCCTTGTTTAATAGGAACAAGTTCGACAAATGGATGATGCCAAGTCTGCAAAGATAGATCATCATCAAGCCCTACTGCAACCTCCTCGTGGTGTCGAACGGTAACAGGTCAAGCTGGCCAACTGCAGAGGGCGACAAGAATAGGCAATGGCAAACCATTCTTGTAACTTTGCCGAGTTAACTGCATGAATAAGTCCAAAAAGTTAAACGGTGACAGCGTAAAGGGGAGCATGTTTTCACGGAAGACTGCTGCCTCGCTCGGTTGGGAGCATGATGTTCGTCAGGTCACACCGAACCGTCAGCCAGTTACTAGGCGAAATAAATTTAACAAATGTGACAAAACCAAAATTGGGACATGGAATGTCAGGACCTGTGCCCAAAAAGGAAAACTAAACAACATTCTAAAAGAAATGAAACGGCTCCAAATAAATATTCTTGGCCTGGCAGAGATGAGATGGAAAGAGCAGGGAACCATGTCAAAACAAGAAAACAACACGACATATAAGATCATATGGAGTGGTGGAACCTCTTTCCAAAAAGGAGTAGGGATGATCTTAGACCAAAAATCAACCAAATTTTACAAAGGGCACGTAGCAATCTCAGACAGAGTTTTGCTGGTTAAGCTAAGAGGACCTGTAGTTCACACCAATATTATTCAAGTTTATGCACCAACAGAAGAGGCGACAGATGCAGATATGACAGAGTTTTACCATTCACTAGACAAAGCAAAACGAATGTGTAAATCACAAGAAGTCCTTATGGTAATGGGGGACCTAAATGCTAAGATTGGCAGAGGCAGAGATGGTGACATAATCGGACCACATGGACTCGGAGACAGAAATGAACGAGGAAACATCTGAGCAGATTGGTGTAGAACAAATAAATTAATGATTTCAAACACCTGGTTTCAACAACACCCAAGAAGAACCTGGACATGGCAATCACCAGGGGACAGAGCAAGGAACCAGATAGACTTTATAGCAGTATCATCAAGATTCAGAAATGGCATATTAAATTGCAAAACCTACCCAGGCGCCGATGTAGACAGTGACCATGTCCCAGTTGTTTGTACAGTAAGGATAAAGTTTAAAGCTATTCAGAGAACAGCTGGTAGAATAAAGAGGGATTACAGGTTATGCAAAGACAATGGCATACAAACAAAAATGAGAGAAGAATTTGAAAATGCACTCATGATACAAAGCCAAAGTGAACCTGATAACGAAAAATGTGAAAATTAATTTGATATATTCCAAAAGTGTGTCAAAGCAACTGCAGAAAAGCATTTACCAATAGCTCAAATAAACAGCAAAAAGGAATGGATGACAAATGAAATTCTAAACCTATTTGAAGAAAGACAAAAATGCAACAGAGGGTCTGCAGAATACCAAACTTTGAACAACCACATTAAATCCAAATGCATCGAGGCACACGAGAACTATCTAGACTGGAAATGCTGCGAAATCGAAAGAGAATACAAACCCAACCCCCAACAAGCTCACCAAAGAATAAAAGAACTATCAGGGAAAAGGAAAAGCAAAGCAGCAGGAAGTTGTATCCAAAACAAACAAGGGGAACTGCTATTTGAAGAACAACATATAGAAAGCCGATGGGTAGAATACATAGGCGAACTGTACAATGATCCAAATAGAAATGAACCACCACTGAAATTCAAAGAACCATTAAGCGGACCAAACATCACCAAAAGTGAAATTGAACATGCCATGGAACGAATGAGGGATGGTAAAGCAACAGGCCCTGGTGAAATATCTGTAGAGGTATTAAAAAGCCTAGGAGATCTAGCAATTGATGAACTTCACATATTATTCAACAATATATACAATACTGGGAAAATTCCAGAAGATCTCTGTAACTCTATTTTCATAGCAATACCAAAGAAAGCAGGTGCAGTCAGATGCGAAAATTTTAGAACTATAAGTTTAATAAGCCACATCAACAAAATACTGTTGCGTATAATTATCAACAGGCTAAGGAATAAGATTAACCCCGAAATCGCAGAAGAACAATATGGATTCCAACCTGACAGAGGGACAAGGAACGCAATATAATCCTCCGTGTTTTAAGTGAAAGAGCTATACAGGTTCAGACCCCACTATACCTCTGTTTTGTCGACTACAAAAAAGCTTTTGATAAAGTACGCCACGAAGAAATACTAAAACAACTGCACTCCATTGGCGCTGATGAGAAAGACCTCAGACTCATGCAAACATTATACTACACCCAGCAGGCATCTATCAAAATCGGAAACTCTACAGGAAATTCCATTCCTATTAAGAAAGGAGTCCGTCAAGGGTGTGTTGCCTCACCAGATCTGTTTAATCTATACCAAGAAACAATCATGAGGGGCATAAATAATATGGAGGGAATAAAAGTAGGAGGTCACAACATAAATAATATAAGATACGCAGACGATACGGTACTCATTGCAACATCAGAAATCAAACTTCAAAAGATTGTTGACAAAGAGGTAGTAGATAGTGAAGCCAAGGGAATGGAAGTGAATATCACCAAAACGGAATGCATGGTAATACAGAAAAACCCCGAAAACAACAACACCTGCAATATAACGATTCACGACGAGCAACTTACCAACGTAGAAAGTTTTAAATACCTAGGTTCAATAGTGACAACAGATGGAAGATGTAACCGAGACATACGAGCAAGAATAACTCAAGCCAAACAGGCCTTCATGGACCTGGAAACATTTTGAAAAACAAACAGATGTCGTTCGGGATTAGATTCCGAGTCTTGAAGTGCTACGTGTGGCCAATCTTGTTATACGGATGCGAAAGCTGGACTACAAATGCAGAAACACAAAAGAACATTGAAGCTTTTGAAATGTGGTGCTTGAGAAGGATGCAGAGAATATCGTATACTGCACACAAAACGAACAAAGAAGTGCTAAAATAAACATACCAACAAAGGAAACTAATGCCCTTAATAGTGGATCGACAACTATCCTTTTTCGGACACATAGTAAGGAAAGATAAGAATGAATACCTGGCAAGTTGTGGAAAAATACCTGGTAAACGCGCCCGGGGAGACAAAGAAAAACACTCATAGACCAACTGAAGGGCTTCACCAACCTAACAATCCAAGAGCTGTTTGAAAAAGCAAGAGACAGGGAGGAATGGAGAGAGATAATTCATGCAGTATCCGAAGCCTGGACCAGGCATGGAACCTAACAAAAATAGGAACAAAGAATAAAAGTGGTGTTATAACATTAAAAATATCCGGTAGACAAAAAGTGGCCAAACGTTGTCTTGCTCGTAGAAGAATACATGAAACTAATATAGATACATTGAAATGGTAAACACTTTTTTTAATGTGCAAAGTTTTCTTTTAAAGCTAATTTCATAATAATACAAAATAAACGTGCACATTATTTTTTTTTCACGTTGTGAAACCTTATAACGCTGTGTTGTATTAGTCTGGAAATACGCGTATTTCAAATTTTAGCCAGAAGCCCAGCCTTTCAAATATCGATCGATTAAAATGAAAGTAAAGAGCAGCATGTGAGAGAAGAATGACCATTGGAGGAGAAAAGACAAAGCCGCCCCTTCAGACACTAGATGCTGTCGATCTAACACAGATTGACTTTACCAGGGCGACAACTACATGTCTACCGATACAGTCCGATGCCAAGTAGTAAGAGTGTAAGAAACAACTTACAAAGTCCCAGTTTTGGGAGTTTTTAGCAGAATGAGGGTCATTTAAATCGATCTATATATAAAGTTCGAGTTTTCTGGCCAATTTTTCAAATGCATGTTATTTTCCAGTGTACAACAGTCAAGTACAATCTTACTTTTATCATTTGTTTCAACTCAACATAATACCACACTGAGTTGGGAAATCGTTGATATGGGTATTACCTTCAAGTAGAAAAATTTAAAAAAATTCAACTCACCAGAACAGCATTGAATTTCATCGTGAACGTTTGTAGGAAATATTTCCGAATGAATTTCACACCTGAAAACACGGATTTATATAGAGACAAAATTCACTCCTCCCACATACTTGGCAAAATTGAAGTGTGGCTTCATCCAATCAGAGAGAGAGAGAGAGAGAGAGAGAGAGAGAGAGAGAGAGAGAGAGAGAGAGAACGTCATTTGACGAAGTGGATTGCTTTACAATGAGTGATGAACATGGCCCACTTAAGTATGTAGTAAGATCATGGCGATGAGTATCTGTAACACATAACCGTGAAAATAGAAAAATGCAAGTGGGTTTTTTGTTTTGTGGCGTTTGAGCAAGCCAAGCACTTGATATCGTAGGTTGAGTGATGGCTTTTGTTATTGAAATGTTAGTAGGACATAACGAAATGCAAGTGAGAGGTGGAAAAATCCATAGTGTTGTAGGGCATCCATTATCAATGGTGAAGGTTAACTGATTTTGCTTCCCTCATCCAATAGATAGTTCGAAGATGACGTCACTCAGGCCTTTGTTATTGTTTTTGCCATCCGCGTTTGTGAGTTGTTCTCACTAAACTGTATTAACCAGACTCTAAAAGTTCATGGTTACACAGAGTTTATGTGTTGGTCGGTTATACTTCCGGATGGCAATGTTGTCAACTCCTTGGCCAAGCGCATTCTATCTATACATGTCGGGACATACACGCGAGGGCGTTTTTAATAAAGAGAAAGCTCCATACGTCGAGCTATTACGAACCATATCTATTTTGGGGCACATTGTCTGGTGCGACTGGGTTGCTAATCAAAACTTAGGTTTCAAAGTTTCAAAGTTTATTCAATCTTAGACTTTCGCCACTATATCAACAATTTGATGACAACATGCATGGAAGTGGAAAAAATGGTAAATGGAACCAAAAAATAAACTGATATCATTAATAACCGCACAAAAAAATACAACAATCGTAGTTCCAACAATACGTACAATAATAATAATAATAATAATAATAATAATAATAATAATAATAATAATAATAATAATAATAATAATAATAATAATAATAATAATAATAATAATAATAATAATAATAATAATAATAATAATAATAATAATAATATATAATAATAATAATAATAATAATAATAATAATAATAATAATAATAATAATAATATATAATAATAATAATAATAATAATAATAATAATAATAATAATAATAATAATAATAATAATGATAATAATAATAATAATAATAATAATAATAATAATAATAATAATAATAATAATAATAATAATAATAATAATAATAATAATAATAATAATATTAACAATAACAATAATAATATTACATCATCATTACTACCACAATCATCACTATTACCATCACCACCATTACCACTATCACTACCACCATCACCATCACTATTACGTTTCCAATTAGTATTTCTCGTTTTTTAAAATTTGATACCCATCACAACAGACCTTACTACTACGAAAATTCCAGTAGAACTACGGCTAAATCCCGAGCTGTATATAATAACGGTTTGTAGTTAAATACCATTTCTTGAAAACGAAGTTCTGGTGCCTGAGCTATCACATTAAGGAGTTAAAAACATTTTCCCCACGCATTATAAGGACAAGCTGGTGATTTTTCAGGGTAGTTAAAATGTCTACGATGTTATTTACCCTGAAAACTACGTATTGTACTTTCCTATTTCAAGTAGGCAGGTCTGCTATGATTAGTATCAGTTTCATAGTCAAAATAAGACAAACAAAAATACCGTTGATTTACTCTTAGTCTTTCGCCAATAATCCCTACAATTTGATGACAACATACATGAAAGTGAGAAAAAAGGTAAATGAAACCAAAGCATAAAATGATACCAGTAATAATCATAAAAATACAACATTGTAATACCACTAATACTTACAATAATAATAATAACAATAATAATAATAATAATAATAATAATAATAATAATAATAATAATAATAATAATAATAATAATAATAATAATAATAATAATAATAATAATAATAATAATAATAATAATAATAATAACAATAATAATAAAGAAGATAGGAATTATATCATGGTAATTCTGTTTCGGATAATAAAGTTCTTGACATTTAGTAATACTAAGTGTACCAAAATGCTTTGGTCTGGGTGATCTTTATCCTCGGGGAAATTCCAACATTAATAGCCCAGCCCCTTTTATCTTATTTAACACATTTCTATCGTCTATTAAAGTTCTTGAAGAGTGGGATTTTGCGACAATTGCCTAGAAGTTACAGACATATTAGTTTAACGTATTGTTTGGTAGAATTATAGACTTAATGCCCAAAGACACATTAGTGAATCTTTTAGAATATCACAAACATTTAAGTAATTGTCCGTATTGATACAGAGCGAAACAACCTTGTGTACTTCAATTATTCCATGTCAAGGATTGTTTTCTTTGTTTTAAAGAATTTTACGGCCTTTGTGACGCATGTAGGTCATTTCAGGGCATTGAAAGAACAGAAAGTGTATAAGGTAGTCTAAAAGTATACCTTGGTCAAAGGCACATGCGGATAAATAAGACAAAGGTAAATGGTGCGGCTAGGTCACGGATTTATATTCTAAGAGCACCCCTCCATGTACTTAGGTAAATTGACAAAACACCCCGTCTTTATTTCGTCAGAAAACGTTTATTTTATTTGTTCTGTTCAGGTCTTTGTCAAATTATTTGTTTATTACAATCTCGTCAACTTATTTTAAAAACGTTCATGTCATTATTTACAGAAATATAACGGTACTCGCTTGAAAACCAACTGGCCGACCTTGCGACATCCTAACCTTTTCCCTCGTCTTCACCATCAAATGTGAATATGGTGTTCTCTTAAAGAATCAACAAAGCTCATGCGAACACTACACTGGCGATCCGATCTAAGAGAGATAAATTGACAAAATCGATATGGATATGCTTTAAATGTTGATTGATGGAGCCGCTATCTACTTTAAAAAACATCTTACATATTTATACACCCTCCAGATCACTAAAATCATCATCTGATAAAACTAAACTTTTATTTCCTCTTTTTAAATGCAATTGTTTTTGGCGGACGATCTTTTTCTGTCATGGGACCCCGTATGCTGAGGCCAGTTTTACACCGAGTTCGCAAGGTGAAGGAAGTCACTAACTCACGGTCAAGGCAATTTTGCAAGGCGAATGTAGTCTTTATCTCACGGTCAAAGTCAATCAATAACATCCTGTCAGTTTTCAAGTCAACGGTTAAGCATCTGTGAATCCACGATCTGAGGCTTTCGGTCGTAAAAGTGATTGAAATTTTGTCCAGTTTGACTCATTATCAATGAAAATGCTATCGTATCTTAAAAACCCAACTTTTCAGGAGAGACAATTTAAAATCCACAATAATCTTTGGATACCCGTGAAATTTACTTATCGTATGTAAAAAGTGGCGAGAAAAACAAGGATGGCATTTTTGAGACCATACCTGCTCGAACAAACCGATGGTAGTGTGCAAAACATCATAAGTCGAGTTACGAGAGTTTTTCACTGAGAGATATGGTGTGTGATGAAATACTGCGCACCTTTTGTCAAATCGACATTCCTGTCGCATTAAAAGCAAAAAATGTTATTCAAATTTGAAGGAATATCTAAACTAAAAGGTTACACATTTGTAGAAATAAGACAATCGTAATTTGCCTTATCTTGGTCTTACAGCTAGTTTTGACTTTTCCCTTCAAAGTTATGTATCGTAAGTAAGAGTTACGATAGTCTCTTTGCCAAATAAGTGTCAAACTGTTAAATTCAATTCAATTCAATTCAAATATTTATTTATTTTCGGCATTAAAAATGTTTCATAGATAATGTAGTCAGGCTAATAGAAGCCTTTGACCGACATAAACAAAACATTGTTGGTTTGTACAGAGTTACGATAGTATCTTTGCCAAATAAGTGTCGAACTGTTTAACATAAAATTACACCCTATAAACAAAGAAGCAAACAGAGACAGGGGCAAAGAATGAACGACAGGGAGAGTGAAAAGGAAAGAGGAAGAAAGAGAGAGAGAGAGAGAGAGAGAGAGAGTATGTGTGTGTGTGTGTGTCTCTGTGTGTGTGTGAGAGAGAGATAGAGAGAGAGTATGTGTGTGTGTGTGCCTCTGTGTCTGTGTGTGTGAGAGAGATAGAGAGAGCGAGAGAGTATGTGCGTGTGTGTGTGAGAGAGAGAGAGAGAGAGAGAGTAGTTTAATTGATGGGACTTTGTTTCTTATTAGGAGGAAGTTATAATAATCATCTTTTTAAACGGAAATATAACTATACTACCATTCTTGGCCGACTTACAAATAAAATCTAGACTCATTTACCACTCCCCCATCCCTTCCTTTTCGGCCATCAATTGCCTTATCTCACTTTTGACATCTGGCGCCAGTTTGTCTGGATTGACGCCCAATGCCCCCTACACAACTAACGTTATATCGGACGATAGGCGTAGATGGGAGTCGGCCGGTATAAATGTCATGTCGGCAGGAGTCAGCAAAATATTCGACATGTTAAATATATTTTGGGCATTGCCAACTGAAGGCGGCTTTCCGTAGATGGTTTTAGCTAGACAGCAAACCGATTAGCCCACCAATGTCAAAAATATCACTCCGATCCTAAAAAAAAAAAATAAATAAAATGAATCAGCAGGTCCAAATTAACAAAGTCTACGCGCTCACGCCTAGATTTAATGATTATTAACAAAATTACTTTGAAAACTTATTTATTACATTAATTTACTGTGTAGTTTTGCCCGATTGAGAAAATGTAAGATCTCTCTCTCTCTCTCTCTCTCTCTCTCTCTCTCTCTCTCTCTCTCTCTCTCTCTGTGTGTGTGTGTGTGTGTGTCACTCTCTCTCTCAGTGTATGGGCGTGGCCTTCGTGAACTCTTTAGTATAACGAAGGTCATGGTATGTGTGTGTGTGTGTGTGTGTGTGCGTGTGTGTTTGTGTGTTTTCTGTCTCAATATTGTCCCAGTTTTAAACTTTGCGGACGGCACTGTCCTTCAAGGGTTTATATTTAAAGATGATGAAACGGCATACAGATCTGAGATCGACAGATTTGTTGGTTGATGTGAAGATAACTCCCTGAAATTAAATGTAGGAAAGATTTTAAAAAGAACACACAAATTCCATCAGTCCGCTCAAAATTAACAATCAAGCTGTTGAGCAAGTTTCGGATTACAAATATTTGGGTGTTTTAATATTTACAAACCGATGCTGTTATATCTAAATTGAAAGAATGTATTTTATTTGGAAACTTTCAGAATTTGATCCGTTTTGGAGACCGTTATTACTTTTTGTATTACAGCATGATGTGGAAATGCCAGTATTTGCGACATTAAGAAAATTAATCGGATAATTGATATAGCCAGGAGTTATACTCACCCAATTTCCAATGTGGAAGAACTGTTCAAGAGATTTTGCCTAAGTAAAATGGAGAAAGTTATGAAGGACGGCGATCACCCCCTTCGTAAATATATTAAGTTCTCCATGAGGAGCCGTCGCCTTATATCTATAAAAACAAAGACAACACGTCACCTTAATTCATTTTTGCCACATGGTGTTCGAATTTTTAACGCGCAACTGTGAATTAAATAAAATACCATATTTTAAATATACACACACAAGTTCGGACTAAAGGCCAGAGGTATGGTCTATCTCAATTTATCAAATTACTATATAAAGCGTTGCTATTGGTTCTTGGTTGTATATTTTTATATTTATGTGCATTTGCATATATATATATATATATATATATATATATATATATATATATATATATATATATATATATATATATATATATATATATATATATATATATATATATATATATATATATATATATATATATATATATATACGATATTCTCTGCATCCTTCTCAAGCACCACATTTCAAAAGCTTCAATGTTCTTTTGTGTTTCTGCATTTGTAGTCCAGCTTTCGCATCCGTATAACAAGATTGGCCACACGTAGCACTTCAAGACTCGGAATCTAATCCCGAACGACATCTGTTTGTTTTTCAAAATGTTTCCCAGGTCCATGAAGGCCTGTTTGGCTTGAGTTATTCTTGCTCGTATGTCTCGGTTACATCTTCCATCTGTTGTCACTAATGAACCTAGGTATCTAAAACTTTCTACGTTGGTAAGTTGCTCGCCGTGAATCGTTATATTGCAGGTGTTGTTGTTTTCGGGGTTTTTCTGTATTACCATGCATTCCGTTTTGGTAATATTCACTTCCATTCCCTTGGCTTCACTATCTACTACCACTTTGTCAACAATCTTTTGAAGTTGGATTTCTGATGTTGCAATGAGTACCGTATCGTCTGCGTATCTTATATTATTTATGTTGTGACCTCCTACTTTTATTCCTTCCATATTAGTTATGCCCCTCATGATTGTTTCTTGGTATAGATTAAACAGATCTGGTGAGGCAACACACCCTTGACGGACTCCTTTCTTAATAGGAATGAAATTTCCTGTAGAATTTCCGATTTTGATAGATGCCTGCTGGGAGTAGTATAATGTTTGCATGAGTCTGAGGTCTTTCTCATCAGCGCCAATGGAGTGCAGTTGTTTTAGTATTTATTCGTGGCGTACTCTATCAAAAGCTTTTTTGTAGTCGACAAAACAGAGGTATAGTGGGGTCTGAACCTGTATAGCTCTTTCACTTAAAACACGGAGGAGGTATATTGCGTTCCTTGTCCCTCTGTCAGGTTAGAATCCATATTGTTCTTCTGCGATTTCGGGTTAATCTTATTCCTTAGCCTGTTGATAATTATACGCAACAGTATTTTGTTGATGTGGCTTATTAAACTTATAGTTCTAAAATTTTCGCATCTGACTGCACCTGCTTTCTTTGGTATTGCTATGAAAATAGAGTTACAGAGATAGGTTTAGAATTTCATTTGTCATCCATTCCTTTTTGATGTTTATTTGAGCTATTGGTAAATGCTTTTCTGCAGTTGCTTTGACACACTTTTGGAATATATCAAATTGTTTTTCACATTTTTCGTTATCGCGTTCACTTTGGCTTTGTATCATGAGTGCATTTTCAAATTCTTCTCTCATTTTTGTTTGTATGCCATTGTCTTTGCATAACCTGTAATCCCTCTTTATTCTACCAGCTGTTCTCTGAATAGCTTTAAACTTTATCCTTACTGTACAAACAACTGGGACATGGTCACTGTCTACATCGGCGCCTGGGTAGGTTTTGCAATTTAATATGCCATTTCTGAATCTTGATGATACTGCTATAAAGTCTATCTGGTTCCTTGCTCTGTCCCCTGGTGATTGGTGATGCAGAGAATATCGTATACTGCACACAAAACGAAAGAAGTGCTAAAACAAACATACCAACAAAGGAAACAAATGCCCTTAATAGCGGATCAACAACTATCCTTTTTCGGACACATAGTAAGGAAATAAAATGAATACCTGCAAGTTGTGGAAAATACCTGTAAACGCGCCCGGGAGACAAAGAAAACACTCATAGACCAACTGAAGGCTTCACCAACCTAACAATCCAAGAGCTGTTTGAAAAAGCAAGCGACAGGGAGAATGGAAGATAAAATCATGCATGTATCCGAAGCCTGACCAGGGCATGGAACCAAAGAAGAAGACGATATAAAAAAACATGTGCCATAGATCTCAACTGGTTATACATTTCATGCCAGATCGTAAGCGAATTTCCATTTTTGGATAAAAAGTATAGACTTTATCT
>NC_088371.1:163178-168178 GCF_034508935.2 Berghia stephanieae | reverse complement strand
TCAATCGCGAAGGGTGGTGACTGGCGCACCAGCCACCCTCACGGCGTTTCCCTGGTGATTGCACTGACTTGCAATGTGTCCAGCAGTGTTGCACCGGAAGTAAATGATCTCTCTAGACTGCGGTCTGAACGACAATGCCTAGCCTTATGCGGGCCTCCACATCGGTAACAAAACCCCCTGAAACCTCCACCAATACTGCCCTCTTTCCCTTCTTCCTTCGTACCACGACTAGTCATCGAGGCTGATGCTGCAATACTATCCTTCCTGACTGTTGTGAGCCCTCTCGCCTTTGAAATCACGAAGTCATCTTTAAACTAAACACATCATCCACCTGCTGCAGTTCACTGGATATGCTATCGGGAAAGCCGTTTACGAACGCTAGCTCCGTAACCATATCCAAGCCATCACCACTCAACCCAGCCACCCCTCCCAATCGTCTCAGTTCGTTGGCGTACACGTTTACCTGCACACCATTCCACCTTCTCTGGGCCAGCTTAGCAAAAGCCATGAACGGATTATCAGTAAACACTCTCAATAGCTTCCTCTCAAGGCATCAGAATTCGCCTGTTCCTCTTCACTAAACCGTAAAAATAACGCGAGCGCGTCACCCTCCAAATACAATGTCAAGAATGTGGCCAAATCTCTCACAATTGCAACTTGGCAACTAACTTTACTTTTTGAATCCACGCAACGACATCTCCGCCCCCCCCCCCCCCCCCCCCCCCCCAAACGATTTCAGCATTTCCGTCGTCACTTTCACTGTCGCCATGATCAGGTATCTATGCGCCGAAATAGCTTGTAGTTAAGATTCTTATTGCAATCACTCACCGGTTGTCAACTCCAACTGCGATTATTTCCAATGAAACGAAGAAATCTAATTACTACTTTATCTATCTTTCTATCTATCTACTATCTAATCACTTTCACAAAAACAACACGTCTTCTCTTTTATCTACTAGTCTCGTCACACACACACTTCTCCATCCACGATCTCTGCCAACACTCTAACGCCCGCGTTTTTGCTGCAACTCCCGCGCTTCCACTTCACTAATCATTAGCCAGATCCTTTCTGCACATCTCATTAAATCACACACACACACACACACACACATATATATATATATATATATATATATATATATATATATATATTATATATATATATGTGTGTGTTTGTGTGTGTGTTTATGTATGTATATGTATGTGTGCGTTTGTGTGTCCTGAAGGTTGGCGTCCACACCTTTGTACGATTAAAACCTCGCTTTTGTACTTTCAGGCGGCGCACATCAATTACATCAAGTTGCATAAAGTCACAGATCGAGAAGCGAAGCTTCTGCACGACAATATCAAAGTTGACATTCCAGACAACTCGTCCTTTTCTTCAACACAAGTTGACAAAACTACAAAATCGATAATGCAGAAACGTGGGCTAGCCGGAGTACGTCTGACGACACCCGGTGATGGTAGCTGCCTTTTTCATGCCACAAGCATTGCATTGCTCTTGTAGGAAAAAATGCCATGTAAATGTAAATATGTAAATCAAAATTGTATTACTTCCAATTATCACTCTCAGTTCGGTTTTCATTTGTTAAAGCGGGTACTCGTTACCCGCCCCTTTTACCCGAGTTTCCGGTTTAACTTTATTACCCGCGGGTTCCCGCCCAGCACTAAATTATAATGAAAAGAAGGAATTTGGCCTAAAAAGCCCTGTCGCATTTTAGTCGGAATTCGTGCTAGTAAATAGTCAATCAATAATATGGCTTACAAAAGCTCTACATTGCGCTTTCTGATGTCTTTTTCATCTATGGGAATGCGATCGCTCTTATTTATTCTGCTCTTCAGGTCAACAACAGGTAAAATTGTTAAAGAGTAGGGTTTTTAATTCATCTAGCCTCAATTGATTGATCTAAAAATAATGTTTTAAAATTGAGCTTTATATAGCGCAATATCCACTAAATGTTCTCAAAGAGCTTTACAAGGGGTTCCAGGTCAACAGCAACATTTAATATGTATGTAATAGAATGACCATTTTATCTAATGATATTTGATTTTGTACTCTATTACTCTTTACTAATGTGGAATGTGAGTTTTGATTACAAATTACAAGGATAGATAGATAAACTCCCAGGTGACTGTTAAATGAAAAAGTAGATAGATAGACGTCCTAAATGAAGATCAAACTTTCGTCTTGGGAGGCCTTCTGAAAGCTCCTACATCCCCAGTATTCTTTTTATAAAAATAATATTCTGGTTTGGGAAGGGGGAAACTTTTAAAAGAAAATAAATAAAAAAATTAAGTCTCCACTTTCCCAAACCCCCTACTTGATAGAACATTATGAAAAAAAGCCCCCTCCCCCCTCCCATGAAAACCCCTGCTAGATAGAACAAGAATACTGGGGATGTTGGAGCTTTCGGATGGCCTCCTTTCATCTTGAATTGACATTGATTAGGGACTTGAACACTTTTTTTTCAAAAATAAAATAGTTCTTTGTATGACACCTTATTTAATTTACAAAACTCCCATCGTTCAGTTCGGAGATATTCTAATTTAAAGGTCTCAATTATGCGTCTTTTGTTTAATATTAAAATTAATTAGCGAGAAAAAAAAAATGTGATCTCTTCTGGGTATGCTTATGATTAAAAACGAAATATCTTGGATATGAGTGAAGATATCTACCTAAAATTTTCAATACATATTGAGAAATATGTGTAGCTAATTAAACAACTCTCAATTTTTTCGTAGTGTTTTTATGCACCTCCGTTGACGGTGTATCTTAACGGATCGTTTTTAGACACCTCCGTCACGCATGCGCATCCCACCCAATTTTATCAGCGATATATTGTGTATCTGTATTTGGACATGGCGACAAAGTAATATTGTGACATATTGTAGGATGGTTTTGTTAATAAATTTATATAGAAATAATAATAATTTTAAAAATCGAAATATAGAACTAGAAAATAGAAGTTGCTTTGAAGGTAAAATAATGTTTTAGAAAGACCTTATTAAATGTGATGAACAGTCAGTTGGCTCCGTAGCGCAGTGAACAAGCTGTCAGACTCTAATCTTGAAAGTACTGGGTTCGATTCCCATTGTAGGCATTTTTAAAAAAAAAGTTTACTTTATTGAGAAAGACATCTTTTTTTCTTTCTTTTTTTTGTTTTTCAAAAACATTTTATCATGTTTTAAAAAAAAATTCGATTTTAATTTTCTAAAATTATTTATTTATTTGAGATCAGTATTTGTGTGCCGTGTTTCTTTTTACTTTTTATTTTTAAAATTATTGTTATTATTCTTTAATTTATTATCATTGTATAGATGTACATCGGTAATCACTAAGCATGGACGTATGCAGCAACATTTTCATTAATTTACCATCACCACCAACGGAGGTGCATAAAAACGGTGCATTTTTGTACACCTCCAACGGAGGTGGATAAAAACGCCACCATTTCATTTACTTCTATACTATGACCTTGGTTAATGAGGTCAAGTTTGAAGGTCACTACGAGACATTGTTTTTAGAAAATGTAAATAAATATACCTTGTTGCATATCAAAATCTTCGTCTCCATGAGAACATTACGAATATAAAGATTAAAAACTTGATGTACCTCATTTATTGTTTAAAAGTCCATTGACAGGTCACCAAATAGGTTGTCTGTTAACATGTCTTGAAATTTCATGTTGGTATCTGCAGCCTCATCCTCCTCTTGTTGGGGCAACCAATAAGCTACTGTTAGCTTTGCAGGCTTTGTCTTGGGTTACTTGTAATCTATCACTTTGCCACAGTAGACAACATCACCTTCCCCTTCAACATCCCAGATGTGATTGATGTACTGTCCCACCAAGTCCTTTGGTTTCTTCAGGTATTGGATAACAGTTCGACAGACTGATTGTTCAACATAAGGAACTAATGCCAGAAGTTGGGCTTCAAAATCCATTGGTATTCTGAGAAGAGCGTCTCTTATTTTTTTCCCTCTCGTCCTCTCAGAAGCCTGTCTTCATTTGGGCTTTTTCTTTCAGCCTCTTGCGGTACATCTCATCTCTTTGGGCCTCTCGGTTTTTTCCTTGCTGTCTGAAACTTACGTGCTCTTGTAATGGCATATGAAATAAGCCTGTCTTTCTCTTCTGCGGCCTTTCTATTCAGCCAGGCCAGAACCTTGTTCTTTTTTCCTTTTTCCTTTCCATCTATAAACCCGATTGTTGCATTCGGTGCACGTGTCCATTTGCTGTCAGTTAATCCAAGAACTCGTTCAATTCAATGAACTAACGTTCAATGTTATGAACTGGAGCTGACCGTGTTGCTTCTAACATCTCCTTAGCGGGGGATGACAACGAACCTGTCAGATAATCAGCAAGTTGTCTTTCCAAAACTTGGACACAGCCTTGAAGCATCAGATTTATGGTCACATTGAAATGATCACGCTGCTCATCGTCAACAACATTCTGCAGGCTTGACAACACTTGTTCATTTGTGTCTAATGGGCATCCAAAGTAATCCTTTGTTGACTGCAGAACTGATGTGGGGTTTGTAGCAAGTTTCTTCACAGCCTCAAAACAATCTAAGAATTGGGACAGCCTCTAAGCTGGACATGTGATCTTTGTTTGAGTACAGAACTGCCATCCAAGGACCAGTTAAACGCTTTCCAATGAAGCCTAGAGCTTTCAGCTGTACTATAATGTGGGGTCGACAAGTCTTTCAAAAGAGCTGTTCTGAAACCGGTATTACAGTTGCATGACGTCTCCAAATATGAAACAAGTTTGTCTCGTAGAAAGTAGATTGTCCCTGCAAGATGGAATAAGATGTGCATTCTTTTGCCAACATACCTAATCATCATGGTGGGTGAAATGGTGTGTGTTTTCATGAAGTGTTTAAAATTTAAAGCCTTTTGGGTCTCCGGTGCCATTTTTGTATCGCATTTTTGAAAAGCCATAGATCATATCAACGGCAGCAGTGTCTTTTCCGAGAACTCTTCCTTTGAAATTTGACATTGAATC
>NC_088371.1:149711-157211 GCF_034508935.2 Berghia stephanieae | reverse complement strand
TTGAGTCAACGAACTTTCAAACTGACTTTAAATTATAAAAGGAAATCAAGCTATCTGTTTATCTCTCTGTAAAAAATACATTTCTAATGTTCAAATCTTTCAGTAGAGTTGTGCGCCGTATCATTTTTTTTATTGACTCAAATAAGCACAATGCTCTCCACAAGCCTATATTTTTAAAAGAAAGGATTGTCCTTTCCCGAAAATGTTTTAATGGCCCACAATATTAATCATACCGCTGATAAATTTTTGCCCCAAAGGCTAGAAAGTATTTGTTTTTACTTTACAAAACACACTACAATACCTGAAACCTGGTGGTTATGCAGTTAATAAATAAGACAGAGGAGAGAGAGAGAGAGAGAGGGAGAGAGAGAGAGAGAGAGAGAGAGAGAGAGACAGAGAGAGAGAGAGGGAGATAGAGGGAGAGAGAGAGAGAAAGAGAGGGAGAGAGAGACAGAGAGTGAGAGAGAGAGACAGAGAGTGTGTGAGCGAGAGAGAGAGAGAGAGAGAGAGAGAGAGAGAGAGAGAGAGAGAGAGTGTGTTTGTGTGTGTGTTACGAATTGATTTTCTATTTTTCTTTTCCAATCCCTACCCAACATCTGTTCATCCAAGGAAATCACAGGCATTGTGTCACTTTTGACATATAGCGCCATCCTGGCTAACGCCATTAGAAAATGCGAATGTCACCAAAATTTATGCCATGAGCACAGGTGTCAAAATTTGACACAAGATATGATATTTTCATCGATCTACTGAACTGTGGGGCCACTTGAGTGCTTTTCATAGAAAAATGTTTGATACTGCAAAAACAGCGGAACATTTCAAAGAAAATCTCAAAATCCCGAAATTCTGCGGAAGATTATCATTACAGTATGACATGATGGTAGTTGTAGTAGTGGTGGTGGTAGGGGTGATGATGTGGTGGTGTTTGTAGTAGTAGTTGTGGTAGAGATTATTATATGATGGTGGTTGTAGTGGTAGTGGTGGTGGGGATGATAATGTGATGGTGGTTGTAGTTGGAGTAATGGTAGAGACGATGATGTGGTGGTGGTGGTTGTAGTTGAAGTGGTGATAGGAATGATGATTTGGTGGTTGTTGTAGTGGTGATTGTAGGGATGACGATGTGGTGGTGGTTGAAGTAACTGTGGTGGTAAGGATTTTGATGTATTGGTTATGGTGATTCTTTTTAAAAGGCTGAATTGTGATGATGATGGGCGGAGATAAATCACCAATTAGGCGGAAATCCGCCCTTAGGCGGAAGATTCTCAGCCCCGTAATAGTCATGACGGTGTGATGATGGTTGCAGTAGCAGTGGAAGGAATTGCTGTTGTTGTGATGATGATGAGGGTGGGGATGCTTGTTTGTTGTGATGATTGTGGAAATAGTGATGTTATAATAATGATCACAGGCTCATTGGCAGTTTAATAATAGTATTATGTTGATTGTTGAGGTTGTGATGATATATATATATATATATATATATATATATATATATATATATATATATATATATATATGTATATGTATATATATAACTGGACTAATTGGTTAAGTTAATGGGCCATCTCTCCACCTTTAGACTCCCCGTTCCCAAACATTTCGACAGATATGAGGTGCATTATTACTATATCTTTTATTATTATCCATGTGTGGCAGTGTCAGAGTATAGCTAGTGGACAGCTAGTGCAAAGAAATGGCAGAAAGTCATTTGAAGCAATTACCCGATCATGCCAGGTTGCGTGATGATCCTTTAAGTTAACTTTATTTTTTTAGATACATTAACATTATCAAACATACTTATAAAAATATAGCGCATACAATATCCACCCAAAGCGCTCTTCAAGATGTCCCAAGCCAATAGAAACATTAACAAATAGGAAGAGATATCATGCCTACATAAATATTTTTTAAAAAACAGATACAATCAATACACTTACATTTACATGGTCAATGATTGAGCTAGTTTCTCCAATTGTTGATTGTTCAACTAAAGCTGTTACTGCCTGCAGTAATTATTTCGGTTTGATCCTTTCTTTAAAACGCGTAATGGTCTGTTTTTTTTATCTGCCCCATGTCCAAGCTTTAACGTTGGAACCCAATCAGAATCAGTTTCATCAAGCAGTGATGCTGGCCTTCCTGAAAAGGCAAAAAAATTGATTGTTGAAAGATATTACGTCATTTCTTGCCTATTACAATCCTTAACTCACTCAATCCTAGAGATGACGGACTCGCTATAACCAACAAACGACCAAGAGCGAACGAAAACATCAAAAAAAAAATCTGTAAAATATTCCAAAACAACAATTTGAAAATCACGATAGAAGCAAACAAAAAAAAACAGTTGACTTCCTCGACATCACATAAAATCCAATTCATTCCAACCGTTCAGAAAACCAAACAACACGATTAGCTAAATTAATAAAAACAGCAACCACCCCCGTTCCGTCATTGAAAAATTACCAAAAAGCATAGCACTGAGGGTGAGCAAACTTTCGGAAAACAGAGATATTCAACGTCGCAGCCACCCCCTACAAAGAAGCACTCACAAAAAGCGGATACAACACACCATTTGAATACACAGACGCCCCCCTCTCATGTAAACCTCAACATAAAAGTGAAGAACGCAAAACAAGAAAACGAGATATTACTTGGTTCAACCCACCTTTCGACAAAAACGTCAGCACTAACATTGGGCAGCAGTTCCTGAAGTTAATTGATACACACTTTCCAAAAACCCACAAGCTACATAAAATTATCAACAGGAATACCATAAAAATAGGCTTCTAGTGTATGCGCAACATAAAACAAATAATTTCAAGCCACAACAAAAATATTAATAAACCACCGACAAGAGCAAAACCCACCCACAAGAAAATGCAACTGTAGAAATAAGGAACATTGCCCGCCAAATAAACAATGTTTAGAATCAAGTTTAATTTGCCAGCCACAGTCATCAAAACTAAAATAAACAAGCAAGAAAAATATGTAGGACTAACGGAAAATAATTTCAAAACAAGATACAACCTCCACGCCTCAACATTTAGAAAGACTAACAAAAAACACATCCACAAAACTCAGCGAACATATTTGGAAATTAAAAGACAGCAAACTAGACCACAACATTTCATGGAAAATGTTATCTAAAGCAACAGGATACACACCAACATCAAAACAATGTAGCTTATGCCTGGAAGAGAAATATACTATAATCAAACACCCTCATGAAGCCACACTCAACACGAAAAATGAGATGTACAATACGTGTCCACATCTTATTAATCAACTATAAACCGGAACCACTTCAACAAACAACAACAGGCGGGTGGTTGGATGGGAGCATCACCCTTGAATCATATACCTATGATGTTCGCATGGGTGTACGATCTGATAGTGATGTCGTTTCTTCTTCTCTTTACTAGCCTATCCTGCTTCTTTGGTTTGTGATTGTATTTTTGACAGGGGATATTTTTTTTCTGTAAATCTTCTGCCTGTTTGTTCTTGGTTATTTATAATTTAGCTTATGATATCTTTAGGTTATGATTTTGATTTACATTTGTACTATTTTTGTTAGATTGCTTGTTTTTTTGTTTCAGCGGTCTCTCATATAACCTCAATTGTGTTGGAAGAGACCTAAAGCAACAAACAAACAAACAAAAACAACAACAGTCAAAAAAGCAAACTCATGTAACACACAGTCCTGACGATGGCTGATTAGGCCTGAAACATCAATGTAGACTGACTCAAACATTGTGGTAAATATTAAAATAATAATTGGCTCCATTGCTACATGTCGAGCACTTTTCGTACCATATTTTATCAAACACGATTCAATATATATATATATATATATATATATATATATATATATATATATATATATATATATATAAGTGTGTGTACGTGCCTGTGATTGTGATTGCGTGTGATTGACGGAGTGAAGGAGGAGAGAGAGAGAGAGAGAGAGAGAGAGAGAGAGAGAGAGAGAAAGAGAAAGAGAAGAGAGAGAGAATACTAGACAG
The DNA here is from genome assembly GCF_034508935.2 of Berghia stephanieae. Taxonomy (NCBI): domain Eukaryota; kingdom Metazoa; phylum Mollusca; class Gastropoda; order Nudibranchia; family Aeolidiidae; genus Berghia; species Berghia stephanieae. The sequence goes on along the minus strand of NC_088371.1, from coordinate 153,195 downwards.
AATAAAGGAGAGATGGAGGAGAGAGAGAGAGAGGAGAGAGATAGGAGAGAGAGAGAGAGAGGATAGAGAAAGGAAAGAGATTGAGAAAGAGAGGGAAAATATGAAAAAGAGGAGAAAGAAATGAGAGAGAGAGAGAGAGTAGAGAGAGAGAGAGAGAGAGAGAGAGAGAGAGAGAGAATACTAGACAGAATAAACAATAGTATATTTTCCCTACAAGCAGCGAGCGTGTTGAAACATGTCAGGATGACATATTATGGAATTTTGTTTACTACATTTTACTGACATGTTCAAACAAAGTATGTCTGGATAAACAGAGTTATGCATATATTATCAGCCAATGAATTATCACTTATTACCACGTGATGTATCTACGTCATATTGTCATGTTATAAAACGCGGTTTATCATTTGATGTGAGAGCGTGGAAGAGTCAACACAGTCTATCATTCACTATTCTTTGGCTTTCATCGAGTTACAACAAACTGTTGCTTGCATTCTTCTTGTGCTAGTGAGCATTGTGAACCTCTATTAAAATGAATCTCAAGTTTGTCCTCAGTAAGTGTTAACAATATTGCTTTTTTAAATACACAAACTTATAATCGTATGTTTATTTTATCATTAAAATGCCATACTCTGGAAAGACACTTATTCACAAATTTGACCAGAAAATTTCTTAAAAAGTCATTCGATTTAAATTACGTCTTGAAGTCTTCAGCAAAGTCCCAGGTTTGAGATCTTTAGTCATGATGGGGGTTATTTAATTCTATCAAAGTTTGAAGGACGATTTTCTGATCACATTTTAATGAGGCTTTTTTCTATAGTAGATTTTATCTATTTCTACGTAACACGGAATTTAATGAATTATTCTTACCATTGCCATTTCCTTCATTTGCGCGTTTCTCAAAGGTTCACAATATAATAATATAAACGTTTTATTTTCATTGTCTTAAAAGCTAATGGTCCGTATCTACATATTCCAAGATCTTTTTGTGCAGAGAATAATTTTCGAGTTTAATCTCCACGATTCGTTCAATTAATCGGCTACATATGAAAGGGCTCGTGTTACACTACTATAACTACTACTACTACTACTACTACTACTACTACTACTACTACTACTACTACTAATACTACTACTACTACTACTACTACTACTACTACTACTTCTACTACTACTACTACTTCTACTACTACTACTACTACTACTACTACTACTACTACTACTATTGTAGGCATCCTTCCGACTCAAGAGACGATGGTTTGCGCCCTGTACGGTTTTAGTCTCATCAGTCCTGTTGAGAGCAACGACGGGTGTGACTCAGCAGACCAATCCTTGCATGGCAGTCTCTACCGCAGTTGTTGCACACGTAGTTTGATTGTGTGTTTGGTATTTGGATCTGCTGCCTCTCTTTCCTCCTTGCTCTCCTCTCCTCAAACTTCATCTTTCTCCTCTCCTCACCCCTCTTCACTCCCTCCATCACCGCATATCTCCAGCCGCTGCGGTCGGCAGCAAGCGACTCTCAGGTGTTTGAGTCGAGGCCTGTGAATTTCATTTCTCGTTTGCAGACATCATAGCAGCGCAGAGCTGGACGGCAAGTTGGTCGCCGTCCAGAAGCTAGTTCACCGTACATGATGTCTTTGGGTATGCGTCCATCGTCCATCCTGTGTACGTGACCAAGCCATCGCAAACGTCGCTGGCAGAGCATGAGATGCATACTGAGGGGGTTCGCTCTTTCTAGCACTGCATTGTTGTTAGTGAGTCTGTCCTGCCACCTGATGCCGAAAATTCGTCGTAGACAGCGAATGTGGAAGTTTTCCAGGCGGTTCTCTTGTCTGGCATATGTTGTCCAGGATTCACTGCCATACAGTAGGCTACTGAGTACACATGCCTGGTATACTCTGAGTTTGGTGTTCAAAGTGAGTTAGTTGTTGGTCCACACTCTCATTCTTAGTTGTGCCATGACAGCGGCAGCTTTGGCGATGCGCTTGTCTGATTCTGCATCAAGTGAGAGGTTGCTGGTGATGGTTGTGTCCAGGTATGTGAAGTGATCAGTGACTTCTAGCTCCTCGTTGTCAATATAAATTGCTGGTATAGAGGGGACATCCTGACACATTACATTTGTTTTCTTGATGCTGATCGTCAGCCCGAATTCCCTGCATGCGTGGGAAAACCTGTCCATCAGCCGCTGAAGGTCTTCCTCGGTATGCGCGTATAGATCTGCATCATCTGCAAATAGCATTTCCCTTATGAGGACTGTGCGGACCTTGGTCTTTGCTCTCAGCCGTGCCAGATTGAACAGCTCCCCATCACTTCTGGTGTGTAAGTGGACTCCTTCTGCGGACTCTTTGAATGCAAACTTCAGCAGTAAGGAGAAAAATATACCAAACAAAGTCAGTGCGAGGACACAGCCTTGTTTCACGCCGCTGCGCATGGGGAAGGGTTCAGAGGCTCCACCGTCGTAGCTGATGGTGCCCTTCATGTCGTCGTGGAAGGAGGCAATGATGCTTATCTGCTGAGTAGGACAGCCAATCTTCTTTAGCAGCTGGAAAAGGCCCTTCCTGCTAACAAGGTCAAATGCCTTTGTCAGGTCAATAAATGCAATGTAGAGGGGCATCTGCTGTTCTCTGCATTTCTCCTGAAGTTGACGTACTGAGAAGATCATGTCCACTGTCGACCTCTTGGCTCTGTAGCCACACTGCGACTCTGGGTAGATACGTTCGGCGAGGACGCAGTCGAGCAAGGACAACGCGCGCAAAGACTTTACCCACAATGCTCAGTACAGAGATTCCCCTATAGTTATTGCAGTCAATACGGTCTCCCTTGTTTTTGTAGAGGGTGATAATCTTGGCATCGCGCATATCCTGGGGTACCTTGCCTTCTCTCCAGCAAAGACACAGGAGTTTATGTAGTGGTTCCAAGAAGGCTGGCTTTCCACATTTGATGATTTCGGGTGGAATGCTGTCGTCACCGGGTGCTCTGCCACAGGCCAGAGCATCGATTGCATTGCTGAGCTCCTCCATAATTGGTTCTTCGTCTAGTTCTTCCAGTACTGGCAGTTCTTCAATTGCGTCTAACGCTTTTTGGGTGACAGAGTTTTCTCTGGCGTAGAGTTCCAAGTAGTGCTCTAACCATCTTTCCATCTGCGTGTCCTTGTCTGTGATGGCTTCCCCTGTCTTTGATTTAATAGGCGCAGTTTTCTTTGTAGATTTGCCTGTCGCCTGTTTGATGCTCTCATACATGGCCCTTGTGTTGCCACTGTCAGACGCTTGCTGGATGTTGTCCGACAACTGAAGCCAGTAGTCGTTGGCGCAACGTCGTGCTGTTTGCTGTGCTTTGCTGCGTGCAGCTCACAACGCCTGCAGGTTCCTCTGACTTGGTTCATGTTTATAGCTGACAAGTGCGCTGCGCTTGGCATCAATGACTGGCTCTATCTCAGTAATACTGGCTTCAAACCAATTTTTGTTCTCACGCTCCTTTGTGCCAT
>NC_088371.1:142211-144711 GCF_034508935.2 Berghia stephanieae | reverse complement strand
TCGCAGATTGTGTAAATGATTTGTGGTATCCTTGCCACTCACAAGGATATCATCGATATAGTCTGCAACACCTGGAAGATCCTGAGTCAGTTGATCCATTATTAGTTGAAAATATCCCGGAGCTGTACTGATGCCAAAAGATAGTCTCATTTTAATAAGAACACCTTTATGCGTGCTGAGTTAGAGGCCTTCTTGCGATTTTAGTGACAACGGGATTTGTGTGTAAGCCTTGGTGAGGTCGATTTTGGAAAATCCATAGCCTCCTCACAATTTGCGCATGAGATCCTCGGGTAACGGTATCGGATATCTGTGAGTTTTCAATTGCGGATTAACTGTAACAGAGTAGTCTCCGCATACTCGAATTTTCGGTCTCTCACCACTGGTTGTCTTCTTTTTATTGGCACAATCGGTGTTCCAAATTCGTTGAAAGATGTAGGTTTCCAAATACCTTTTGCAATACCGGCATCCTTGCTCCTTTTGAGGTGGTCCTGAATCGCATATGGGACGGAACGAAACACAGACGTCACATCGGCTTTGAATTTAATGTCAAGTTCAAAATCATTCAATTTACCGAGTTCTGGTTTGAAGACATCCGGAAATTCTTCACACTTTTGTTTACATGCCTTTTAAAGATGTGACATGCCTTTGCAGGCTTACTACGGACAGAATTTCTTTTTTCTTTTTGGATTGAAACAGTTGATCGACCGAAACATTGAGCATTTGTATGGCAGAACGTCCTAATAAGTGTAACGGCATAGTGGTGACAACAAAGTTTATTTCGCGGCGCGTATTGTTCACAGACGCAGGCAAGAAAACAGTTCCCATGACATGGAGTTCCAGGTTGGATGCACATTGATAATTAATGTTGACATTAGAGAGTGTTGGTTTGCCCATCCTCTCCCATGTCCTAGTTGAAATGAAATTGTCACCTGTCCATGTATCTATTTAGAAAACAATGTCATGGTTGGATAAAGTCGTACTTAACTTAAGCGGTGCCACTAAACTTAATTGACCCGTGACATGCGACGAATCGTGTTGACGTTAGGCGAAATCGACATTCTCGTTTTACATCTACAGGCTCTCTCGATGTGTCCAGTTTTCTAACAGAAGCGACAAATGGCTGTTATGAATTTGCAGTTTTGTCTGTTGTGGTGCCCATTTCTTCATCCAGGGAATTGAAAATCGCATTCTAGGCAAATTCTACTGCCAATTCCTGAATAGTTTCTCCTGGATTCCTCTGGAGGCCCGTCCAAAATGGATAATGTTCTCTGACAACGAATAGTCGAGGGCTGCTCCCTTATAGATTTGTTTTCAATTTCTGCAACATTGAGTGTGGTTATCGCCTTAGCTGGTATTTCTTGCCTCGCCATGCTAGTCAGTATTTTGTAAACAAATGGCAATTCGTTGACAAGGAAAACGTCTGCTTTCTTTTCATCAGGTACTTAGTGAGCAGTGAAAAATGTATTAAAACCTTGATATTAGTCACTCCATATTTCTAGGGCAGGGTCGAATGCGACAAAGCTAAGAATTGCTGAAGGTTTTGGTAAACATGTATTTCTACCGGTTATAAGTTTCATGAACATTTCCATCTGCTTTTCTTGTCGTTCAACGACTTGCTTCATTTGCTCTAACTTGTTGTTGAAACATTTGCTCATTTTGTTGTTCAATCTGTTGTTGCAATGTGGCGATGAGCTTTTCAATTGACATGATGACAGTAGTGCGGACACGACTATATTATGTATAATAAGGGTACGAAGATGCAACGCGAGCAAAGGGTAGTAAATTATTGACGAAAAAAAAAACTATAATTACTCACCCAAGCTTCCGACTGCTTAGTTGTATGAAGGCGACATACCGTTTTATTAATTTTCGTGACGTAACCGTTGACCTCAGTGTCCACGATCTCTGGCGGGAAAAAATGGCGGGAAGGCTTCTTACCACGTGATAGGCGGCTGTCCACGAAGAGGGCGTCTTACCACGTGCTGACCACACTGCAGGCAGAAAGGGCACTTTCCCGGTTTTCCGTCCGTGGTATGTTGACTTTTCGACTGACGTAACGAAACGCTCTGATAGGCAGATGCGCAGGATAAAGGTGAAAAATCATCGTAGCCAATGTTGTGATTTTGATGGGACACCAGAGTAATATTGTGGAATCACTCAACTCAGGAGATAAAAAAAATATGTCTTTTATTATTATTATTATTATTATTATTATTATTATTATTATTATTATTATTATTATTATTATTATTATTTCCGAGTCGGCCTCGACTGATCTCCGCTGCAATCCTGGGGTCTGCGACAATCCAGACGCCGCAGCGCAGCTGTTTCGGCCGCGCCTCAGGCGGGTGGGGTAGGACCAGACCCCTCCGGCATGTTGCACGGCATACGCATTGCCCCTCGCCGCCGTTTCACTGGTGCGGTGGCGTAGTTGTACACATATGTAATGGCTTATGGTCGTATAGCGGCTTTTTGGTAGATGGTATTGATATTCCTTTGC
>NC_088371.1:104711-137211 GCF_034508935.2 Berghia stephanieae | reverse complement strand
TTTATATATGCATTCTAGAATATATGGAATCTTGTTGGATGCAAATATTATGGTGCGAATAGTGCTCGATATGTAACAATGCACCGAATTATTATTGTAATATTTACCACGATGTTGGAGTTAATCCACATGGGTTTCAGGCCTTCCAGCCAACGTCAGGACTGTGTGTTACATGAGTTTGGTTATATATAATATAATTCGACAATATTGTTTAAAGTATTCGCTATCTTCACTTCCTGAATAGAACGAACGCTCGAAACAATATTGTAAAAGTTGAACAAAATTACATTTTAATTATGTTTTAAAAGTGCTTTTTAACAAAAGGTTGAATACGATTATTTCATGGCTTATGTGTATATACATATACATATTATATATAAATATATATATATATATATATGTATGTATGTATGTATGTATGTATGTATGTATGTATGTATGTATGTATGTATGTATGTATGTATATACACTCACTTGATTATAGGTACTATATGGTATGCATTTTTTTACCGCCCGGTCATTGTACGTCTATGTGGCCTTGTGGTATGAAAATTGGTTTCTGATCGAAATGTCCTGGATTCGAGGGTGGCTGGCCTGTAGTCAAGTCCTTGGAAGTAGCTCTTTAGTCACGTTTCTTCATCAGGTTATTCTTTATCTTTTATATTATGGCTAAATATTATGCTACTCTCCTCTTAGTATGGAGAGACTTTCATTCTAGTTGTTAGATCATGCTGCTCACACGTGTTGTTTTCTCATAATTTCCAGTAAGAAAACGATCGGCTCGTCTCTGTCCTGCCTTCAGTTCATCAGCAAGGTGTTTTGTTTGTCGGTTCCAAATAGTGCACGCGTATTCAATATTTAGTCAAACGAATGACTTGCAAGCTAATGATTTTGGGCTTGCTGATCTAATCTTTAAATTCATTCGAATGAAACCCGCTGTTCTATTTCCTTTTGTGGTGAGGTTGATGTGCTCGTCCCATTTAAGTCTGACTTTATAGTTGTTATTTTTGTTGATGTTATGTGCTCTGGTTATTCTGCGGTTGTGTAACTTTAGCAACATGTAATATAAGCTGCATTTAGGTGTATGAAACGCAATACGGTACGACTGTTCCAAAGCAGCCATGGTTTTTGAGGTCGTGTTGCAGATGTTCTTCACCTTCTTGAGATTATATTCTCATGTATGAAATTGTTTCATCTGTAAAAAAGCTCACTTTTGATCTTTTGGTATTTGCCTGCAATCATCCCGTATTACCGAAGCTTTTGGCAAAATATGTTGTTGTCAACATTTCCAAAGGCATCGGAGAAGAACATTATAAATACATGAGTTTGTTGGCCCTTCTCAGGAAACTTTGTAACGTCATCAATAAAACTGATTAATTGTATTTTACATGAGCGCCTGGATCTAAAACCATGTTGGTTTTCATATAATATACCATGCCTATATCTGTATTGTATTATCTGATTGACATCAATAAAACTGATTAATTGTATTTCACATGAGCGCCTGGATCTAAAACCATATTGGTTTTCATATAAGATACCATGCCTATATCTGTATTGTATTATCTGATTGACAATGATGTGCTCGATAACCTTGATTTAAATACGAGCGAGGGACACTGGGCGGTAATCTGAAGGAATCGTTTCCTGTCATATTTCATAAATGTTTTTTTCTTTCATTAATGTCAGCTATGATGTTTTTTTTTTTGTTTTGTTTTTTTGCAATTTGTTTGAAGGTCAAAGCTTGGTCTTGTAGAAATGCTGTGATGACGAGCGTTTCATTGTCATTTACTTGATGATATCCCATTTCTGTCTAATTTTCTGTGTATAAGTTATGACCAGATTTGTTTGTCATACCAGTAAATCTCTTTCCATTCTCGTCAGGGCTTCACATGTTCCCCACGTAGTCCCAATATTTGTATGTAACTCCTTTTGTACAAAACATTTCAGAACTGTGTATTTCTCTTTGTAGAAGGGTAAAATGAAATGTCTCGACGCCGCTCTTGTATCATCAATATTATAATATATACACTTTTCTACTCACTTTATCTCAATATATACAAATTGATAAAGGTGTCATAACAAAGTTTCGTTTTGATCTTTTCGTTTATTATTTAAGCATAGATACGGTATTTATTCACAAAGAGGCGCCAACTGTGATTGATCATTCGTCTGTTTATTCTTTTTATAACTTCGGTCACGCTGTTTTGTTAACTTTCTTATTGACTTTGTGAACCATAGTAGACTGTTTTTATTTTGACACATTTAATGCGGTACATGTTTACTCATTCCTCTGTCTATAAATGTTTTAATTTTTGTAGGTATATATAAAACATCTTTAACTGTTTTAATTGTTACATTTCCCATACTTTCCAGTTTGCTTTTATGAAGAGAGGAGTTTTTCCATGTTTCTATACATTCTTTTTTCGGATTCAAGTCATTCTTTATGATAACTGCATCATAGTCTGAGATAATGTGAGGAATTATTGATTGTTTATAAGATTGGGTTACTGGTGATCATTAAATCTACATGTTCCGCATTCGAGTTTGTTCCTCTATGAGCTGAGTGAGCGCATTACCCTCTAGAATCATTGTTTAGCTGTGCAAACTGGGTCCTTCCTTTTAATGTGTTAGAGTTCCAGTCATAACCTGGGAAGTTTGTTCCTCTATGAGCTGAGTGAGCGCATTACCCTATAGAATCATTGTTTAGCTGTGCAAACTGGGTCTTCCCTTTTAATGTGTTAGAGTTCCAGTCACAACCTGGGAAGTTAAAATCTCCTCCTATTATGAAGATGACATTGGTGATGTCGTTTATTTTTATCACACAATTTTTGAATAGTTCCGAGCTTTCTTTGTTGCCCAAATTGGCTTGATAGTATGAACATATTATATAAAGTGTTCTGGAACCTTCAATTTCAATCTTTAACTTCAATTTTGACCCATATCATCTCACACTTTTCATTCCCTTCTGGAATTACGAGCTTATATAATCCTGTCTGATAGCAATAAAAACAACCCCCGACATTAAGGTTGCGGACTTTGTTGTATATGCTGAAGTTTGATTGTCCTGAATAGACGAATCCAACCATGATTCAAGTGTCAATGATAATATTATCTGGTTTCTCATTGTGTATAATGTTAATAAATGGCATATGTTTATTTTAGTTGATTGGCAGTTTATGTTAATTACATTGAGATATTTTTCCTAGTATTTTTCGTTTATTATGAACACTCTTATACTGCTGATAACATAACTGGGAAATTGTTTACTATGTGTGCTCACTGTTTTAATAGAAATTGTCGACAAGTTCTGGTGAGTGTAAAACTCCACTATTAATATGTATTGATTCAGTTATGCGAGTTGTATTGTCGATGTAATTATTTACAGTGTCAACAATGGACACATCAATCCGTGTCTTCGTCTCTTTCCGTCTCTGCTTTGATGATCTGGAAAATTCTCATTGGTTAACAGTTGGACATTCCTTGTGTGGTTTTATCGAGGTGTATTATGCAGGGTATGTGGTGGGTTTTATGTTTTGTCTGTGGCAGTTGCATTGAGACACTCTGTTGTGTGATGGCAAGGTGAGATGTTGTCTTGTGTGTTTCATTGTCAGCTTATATGTGAATGGTTCTCAATGTTGACGATGGTCTGAACTGTTTACTCTGTGGCCTAGTGTTTGAGTTGCAATAATCCTTTGTTTTCTCGCAACTCATCTTAGTCCAATGAACATTTTTGATAGAAATTTATAGGAGATCATCCTCACTCAACACATGAAATGTAAATAAATAAAATCTGTTGAGATGGAAAATATATAAAAATTTTATTAAAATGTTGTAACATTTAATTCATCTCTCAGCTTTTCACACAAAGTTTATCCATAATATGACAAAAATATTATTTTTTATATAATTGTCATTGTACTGGGTTTGCAATTGTTATTGACATGTCTCAAATGTAATACTTAGAGTATATGATGTTTAATATGCCTCGCACTTTCTAAAGATCCGTTGGTGTGGCGCTGGTACATCAATGTTACATAAAAATACATTACAAAAAATTGAAATTGATTTGCTAGTCTGACATCCTGGCGGGTCATGGGCATTTAAAGACCGTAAACTACTTTAGCCCATTAAAATTCATATCATTTCATATCATATATTATCAAGTACAGGTATAGAATTCAAATTATAAAACAATGTAAATTATATAAAAAATCACCAAAAATTGCAGAGCTTCTATTTGACTATTTATGTTTTGTTTCAGAATCCTGGTTGTATCATATGCGCTGACTGTTGGGTATGTATTATCTATGGTCTTAAATGTGACCAGTCCTCCCTTTCTGCCATTTCGGACGCTGGATATTCGATTAACATAGATAAAAAAAAATAGAGAATGGTATAGATTAAAAGAGAGAGAGAGAGAGAGAGAGAGAGAGAGAGAGAGAGAGAGAGAGAGAGAGAAAGAGAGAGAGAGGAGAGAGAGTGAGTGAGTGAGAGTGAGAGAGTAAGAATGAGACAAAGAAAAAAAGATAGAGAGTGATCGAAAGAGAGAAAGATGAGTAAAAGGGATAAAGGGAAAGAGTGAGAGACAGAACAATGATAGTAAGAAAGAAATAGGGAGATAGAGAGATAGATAGGAGGGATAAACGATAGAAAGAGAGATTAAAAGATAACTATAGAGAGAAAGAGAGAGAGAGAGAGAGAGAGAGAGAGAGAGAGAGAGAGAATGAGACAAAGAAAAAAAAAAGAAGAGATAGATATATAGATAGAGAGAGAGAGAGAGAGTAGATTCAGAAAAAAAGACAGAAATAAGGAAAGTGAGACAGATACACTCACGCACACACATAGACACACACACACACACAGAGAGAGAGAGAGAGAGAGAGAGAGAGAGAGAGAGAGAATGAGAGAGAGAGAGAAAGAGATCGAATAAGAGAAAAAGAATAATTGAAATAGAGATCAGAATATGGAAAGAGATATATTTAATGATAAAGAAAGAAGGAACGAGAAAAGAATGAGAGAAAAGTTGAGATAGAGATAATAATAATAATACTAATAATAATAATAATAATAATAATAATAATAATAATAATAATAATAATAATAATAATAATAATAATAATAATAATAATAATAATAATAATAATAATAATATAATAATATTATAATAATAATAATTACAATAATAATAATAATAGTAATAATAATAATAATAATAATAATAATAATATATAATAATAATAATAATAATAATAATAATAATAATAATAATAATAATAATAATAATAATAATGATAATAATAATAATAATAATAATAATAATAATAATAATAATAATAATAATAATAATAATAATAATAATAATAATAATAATAATAATAATAATAATAATAATAATAATAATAATAACTTCATGAATATTTTCCCATCTTTTCTTTCAGAAATAGGGGGGTTAATGGATTGAACCCGGAAAAAACGGAATGTCAAATTTTTAAATGGAAATAAATCATGACATGGAATTTTGGCAACTTATAAATTACATTTTTGGAGCGAAAATATTCGGAATTAAATATTAATCTGATTATTGAAATAAAAAGTGTTTTTGTCTTTCATTTTCTACAATGTTTCTTGTTGTAAAAAGTATGTATTGACAAATCAGTTTCAAACCATAACATATGGGTTTGAATTTTGAACGTACAAATTCATACACCGTTTATTCCAAGCTCCATACTTGTATTTTCCTACTGGACCATCATTTGTTTCCCCTACATGAATTCTCAACGGTCATTTTTTTTATTTTTAATGTCCTCGAAGACAGTAACAATTTCAACATTAGAGGAATATGTTATAAAAGGGAGAAGACACAAAAGAGTCAGTCAACATAATCATTAACTCGATTGCATCCCCCTTACAAATCAATAAAACAAACCAGTGTTTTTTTACACATACACACACACACATGTATATATCAATATACATGTATATATTAATCAAAATTAACACAAAATCTTTCACTCCAAACATCAATATGTGAAAACAGAAAGCTTAAATCTAGAAGAAAAAAAAGTAAAAAGGTATATATTTTTAATGAAGTGTACTTATTTTCATGTCTAGAGGGTTCCGATAGCTCAATTGGTAGAGCACTCGCTTCACACGTAAAGGAACTGAGATCGATCCCATGTGCAGTCGAGAATTTTTTTCCGACCCCCCTGTCCACATGTTTGTTTGTTTTTTAGGGATTTTACAGCGCTTGCAACGCATTAAGGTCATATCAGCGCCAGTAAAAAGGAAGAAAATTGGATAGTAAAAAGTTATAGAATTAAAATTAAAGCACCTGAAAATAGGTAAAACAGAGGGGAATTGGTTTAAATAGGTAACAGATGTAGATCCCGAGAGCACACTGTCAAAGTACTTATATTGAGATCACCTAAAAGTCACATCCAGACACAAGCACATGATCCCACTAAGAGGAACACACTAAAATGTTTACAAATCATATATTATATAATATGTTAACAAAACATAATACAGTGCATTACCGAGAGATGATTTACAAGGAAAAAAATATCTCCCAAAACTAACTATACATTTGTCTGTTTCCCTCTCAGCGAGGGTATCCGGGCAGGCCCATGACAAAACCAAGTAATCTCATTCCAAGACATAGACGGAGAGCAAGTTGGAAAACAGATAGAGTGGGATAGAAGACACAATAAGTGCCTCCCTGTCCACTATGGACAGTGGGAGAGGGCATATTAACTTCTTGTTGTCTGTTGTCTTTGAATACGAACGATTAAAGACAGTAATTGACTTCAGAGAGAGCATATTAACTGTATGTTATCTGTTGCCTTTGAATTACAAACGATTAAAGACAGTAATTGACTTTAGAGAGGGCATATTAACTGCTTGTTGTCTGTTGTCTTTGAATACGAACGATTAAAGACAGTAATTGACTTCAGAGAGAGTGTATTCAATTGTTTATTGAAGGCGACATACGTGACTTGTCAGGCAGGCATAAACATCAAGACTATGATAATAATAATAATACATGATATTTATAACGCGCATTTTCATCACTGGGTGATGCTCAATGCGCGAAACAATAATACAGTGACATTATTATACAAATGAAACATTATACAAACTACATCAACATAATAGTATCATTATACAACAATGTAATAACTAAACATAAAGTCATTAATACAAGTTATGTTATAATACATCCACATGCTATGTCAAATACGGAAATAATATAAAATAATGATATTATCACATAAACTAAATTAACATTCTTATTGGGGTCAAATTACAAAGATGCATTAATCAAGATGTGTTTTAACAAAGAGATGGTGTTTTAACTTTGATTTAAATATTGATAAGGACTGCGCTTCTCTTATTCTTTTAGGAAGAGAGTTCCAGATGGAAGGTCCGACATGACTGAACGATCTGCCGCCGTAAAATTTATATTTATATTTATTTGTAACAATTAATTTTGTAGAATCTAGTGCAGAACGTAGACTCCTCGTTGGCTTATAAGTTTCTAAAAATTCAGTAATATACAATGGTGCTTGATCATTAAGGCACTTATAGCACAATACTGCTAGTTTGAATTCGATTCTCACATTAACTGGTAACCAATGCAGCTCATACAAAAGTGGCAACGAGTAGGATGTTATCTTCTTTCTTAAAATCAATTTAGCAGCCGCATTCTGGATACTTTGAAGGCGTGATATTTTATCGTTGCTTACATTCGAGATTAACGAATTACAGTAATCTATTTTAGATAGTATGAAAGATGTTATTAGTTTGCATGTTACTTCTCTTGTTAGGAAAGGTCTAACTGAAGCAATTCTTTTTAAGCCTATTGTCAAACTTCTACATAGAGAATCAAACTGTGCCTGCATAGTCATATGTTGATCTAGCATTACCCCGAGGTTTTTCACACACGTTGAGAGGTTAATTGTGCACCCATTTATATTTAGAGTAAACTTCAGAAAATCATCTTTCAAAACACTTTTTCTACCACACACCATCACCTCTGTCTTTTCATTATTCAGCTTTAACTTGTTAATTTCCATCCAGCATTTAACATCTCTAATACAGTCTTCAACACGGGTAATTAATGATGGGATATTACTAGGGATATCGCTTACATAGATCTGAGTGTCATCAGCATAGAAATGATACATTAATTTATTTTTAACAAAAATATCCGAAAGAGGTTGAGTATAAAGAGTAAAAATAACAGGACCAAGGACAGACCCCTGCGGAACGCCGTAATTTAGAGGAAATGTTTCTGATACTGCGCCATCGATCAGAACCGACTGAGATCTTGATGTTAGGTATGATTTAAACCAACTAAGCGCAGTGTCTCTAATTCCAAAAGTAATTTCTAATCGTTTAATAAGTATCTCGTGATCAATGGTGTCAAATGCAGCCGAAAGGTCCAACATAGTCAATAAACAGACATGATTTTTGTCAATACTATTAAGAATATCAGTGCATACTTTTAAAAGGGCAGTTTCAGTGCTATGATGTGATTTATAGGCAGATTGGAAATTTTCACTTAAATTATTTAGATGGATATGATACAAAAGTCTTTTTAACACAATGCGTTCAAGCACTTTGGATAGATATGGAAGGTTGGAGACAGGTCTGTAATTTTTCAGTTCGTTTACATTTAGATCGGACTTCTTTAATAGTGGTTTAACAATGGCACGTTTAAACGAGTCGGGGACACTACCTGAGACCAACGAATTATTTATAAGTTCAGTTATTGTTGGTAACAGTTCTTCAATACAAGTCTTAAGAATACTAGTTGGGATGGGGTCTAATAAGTCACAATATTTTGATGGGCTATCTAAAATGGCTGACTTCACTTCATCTTCAGTGGCTGGATCGAAAACATGTAGTGGCGTTCCATGGAATGGTCCAAAGCTCGGTGACGATGATGATGATGTATTGTCTAAGTTTTCCCTAATGGATTTTATCTTGTCGTGGAAATAGTTGGCAAAATTTTGAGCTAGTTCGGTGTTATTTCTAGACGCTGGAAGGGGTGTGGATTTCTTACTGCCAAGAAGGTCGTTTGCGGTGGAAAACAGTTCTTTGCAAGATGTAATGCTTTGAAATTTTTCGTTGTAGTGGGCCTTTTTTGCGCATGTGATGGCGTTATAAAGAGCCGACTTAGCTGCTTTGTAGATATCTTTAAATACCGTTAGGCCACTCTTTCGCCATTTCCTTTCAGCCTGTCTCTTTTTTCTCTTTAATTCCTTTATCTCGGAATTGAACCATCGCGAGTGTGGTCGATTCGATACGACCCGACGTTGTGGCGGTGCCTCACGGTCAATAATAGATCGCAATAATTTGTTGTAGTCGTTTATATTTGTAACCTCATTTATGACGTCACGAATGCTATCTTGTAAACCAATGAACTTTAATCTCCGTTATACCCTCTCTCTCTCTCTCTCTCTCTCTCTCTCTCTCTCTCTCTCTCTCTCTCTCTCTCTCTCTTTCTCTCTCTCTCTCTCTCTTTCTCTCTCTATCTATCTATCTATCTATCTATCTCTCTCTCTCTCTCTCTCTCTCTCTCTCTCTCTCTATATATATATATATATATATATATGTATATATATATATATATATATATATATATATATATATGTATATATTGTAGTTAAGATTCTTATTGCAATCACTCACCGTAACTACACCCTTGTTCCACTGTCGTAAGCCAGATCCTTTCTGCACATATCACTAAATCACAAGCCCTCTCTCTCTCTCTCTCTCTCTCTCTCTCTCTCTCTCTCTTTCTCTCTCTCTCTCTCTCTCTCTCTCTTTCTCTCTCTATCTATCTATCTATCTATCTATCTATCTCTCTCTCTCTCTCTCTCTCTCTATATATATATATATATATATATATATATATATATATATATATATATATGTATATATATATATATATATATATATATATGTATATATTGTAGTTAAGATTCTTATTGCAATCACTCACCGTAACTACACCCTTGTTCCACTGTCGTAAGCCAGATCCTTTCTGCACATATCACTAAATCACAAGCCCTCCTGATCTCAAGATCAACAATATTTACACTTTATACATTGCACCATCTACTTTTTTTTTTTTTTTTGGGGGGGGGGGGGGGGTTCCTACCTCCCATAGCGGGCAGGGAGGCACTTGCTGTGTCTTCTATCCCCTCTTATCAGTTTTCCAACATGCTGTCTTTGTCTTGGAATGAGATTACTTGGTTTTGTCCTGACCTTGGTCGGAGTCCTTGGCTGAGAGGGAAACAGTCGAATGTATAGTTATAGTTTTGGGAGATGATTTTTTTCCTTGTAAATCATCTCTCTGTTATGTACTTTTACTCTTTTCACTTTAAACATAATATTAGTAAACATTTGAGTGTGTTCCTCTAAGTGGGATCTGTGCTTGTCTCTGGATGAGAGTTTTAGGTGATCTCAAACTAAGTACTTTGATAGTGTGCTCTTGGCTCTTGGAATGGATATCTGTTTACTATTTGAGCCAATTCTCCTTTGTCTTACCTTTTCTTATGTGCTTTAAGTGTAATTCTAGAACTTATTACTATCCCGTTTTCTTCCTTTATACTGGCGCTGATATGACCTTAATGTGTTGCAAGCGCCGTAAAACCCTTAAAAACATAACAAATATCTACTTTTTTAAAACTCCTAATCCAACACATAGTCTGCCAAACGCGGAGGCATTTGCTGTGTTCTGACAGGACGTTGCCGAACAGCCTCGTGTACCTCATCCTCCAAATCCAATCCATCATCTTCCTTCTCATCATCTCGGCCCAGCATTTCACCATCCCCTTCGTCGCCACTGTTGTCAATCTCAACGACCTTTCGCACATCCAGCACATGATGAGGCACTACACTCACTTCAACAATTGTTCACCGAATTCACACCCTTGTTCCATTGTGTCACGCACCTGGCATAGGGGGGATTCACCCAGACTCGATCTCCCTCATTGAACCTACAGTTCTCAATCTCATCGTCACCTTCTTCTTCTAAACCAACAGGATCTCGGGAATCCGAGCTCGTATCCTGTCGTGGTGCCACGTTGTACCAATATACCGCCTCAATTGGACTGATGCTCCCTCGTTCTGCGAAGGCCTTGATAGTTTGATGGTGCCGCTCTACAAACCCATTGCCACCAGGTCTGTTTGCTGCCCGAAAAAAGTGGTTTAATCCTCCACCGCAAGAAAAGTCTATCCATTGCACCAGAATGGAAAACAGTTTCATTGTCCATTAACAGCTCGCTAGGGGAACCTCTCTCCATAAACAGTTCATTTAACACCTCAATCACAAACTCTCCAGTTTCCCTTCTCAACAACCTCCATACAGCAAATCGCCCTCGTCCACAATCAACAATAGACAAGTATGGAGTCTGGTGGTAGTGCGTTATATCTACGGCAAATCATTCCCAGTTTTCCAGTACGTCCAGCTGGCCTATTTCGTGTCGCGTTGGCGCAGGGTCAATAGATTGGCATCTTTCACACGTCTTCACAACCTTCTTCACTGCAGATCTACTCACGTTAGAATAAACCTTCCGTGCCAGGAACAGACTGCGATCGACTTCCATGTGATGCATTCCATGAAGCGTCTTCAGGTCTGGGCATCCAACAGCACACATTTCCACATCTTTCCGCTCTACCTTCAACCATTCCTTCTTGACTTGAGTCAAAACATCCGCTTTGTTCTTTAATGTGGGGACAAGTGTGACGGGCACACGCATATCAAACTCTTCGATTAGCCCTTTCAAAATTCCAAGACGTCGCTTTACCAACAACTCAGCGGCACCTTTAGTGTGAACACGCTTTTCCTCGGACAGTACCGTCTTCAACCAACCATGTTCTGTGGCAGAATCCGTGACATTATCCACCTCTTTTAGATTCCACTTTAGGGCCGCATTCAAACCTTTGAGCATAGCCTCCAGTTCTGAAACGTTTGTGTAGCTAAAGTCATCTTCCTTCCTCAGTCAGGCCCCATTTTCAACCACCTCTTCGTTAATCTCGACAAGTACGCCCATCGCAATATTGCTTGCATCACACCATACTTTCCCCATGGTAGTTTTCGGCACATGCCACCTTCCCTTCACCGGGTCACATTCCTTGACTCGAAGCAATCAATCATTCAGCATAACCAACACTTGATCACCCACCTCATCATTCCATCCACCCACCATTTAAAGATTCTGGACTTTTTGCGATTAGACCATTGTTCCTTAGATACTCTACCAACTCAACAGCTGGCACATTTTCTTCATCAACAATAATATCGTCTATGTAAGAATTGGTAGCATCCTCGGTCTTGCCTAATACTGTCTTCAAGATGTTTGCCATAATGCGCGGCGCAGAACTCAAACCAAATCTCAATCGTGTTAAGCAATACGTCGCCTCTTTATAGTTGACTAGCTGGTATTTCCACAATTTCTCCGCCACTTTTATATGTAAATAGGCCGCCTTCAAGTCAACAACAGTCTCTGACCCCATTTGCCACCATTCGCACAATGTCTCACCACAATCATCAGTAACAACATCAACTGTGTGGCAGCTGACATATTCATTCAGCTCCCTGAAATCAAGAACGGGTCTCACTTTATCCTTCGTCGGCTGCACTACTGCCATAAGTGGGATGACACCAGACTTTACATTTTCATACCAAGGCATGAGAATTCATTCTTTCACCCATTCATCAACCTCTCTCTCTCTCGAACCGACTTCTCACATCATCATCCAGTCTTCTAGTGTAATCGTTTGCTTTGTTTCTCAACACAGGAGGAACATTCTTCCACATCCATTCCACCGTCCATACACCACCATCAAACACTGCTTCAAAATCGACATCTTGAATCACCTCAACCTGTTCTCGCATCGGGTGTTCTTTGCTTGTTATAACTTCGTTGCCGTTACACACTGCTTCACGGGCTCTACCATCTATAGGTTCCATCA
Source organism: Berghia stephanieae (assembly GCF_034508935.2). NCBI lineage: Eukaryota > Metazoa > Mollusca > Gastropoda > Nudibranchia > Aeolidiidae > Berghia > Berghia stephanieae. The sequence continues at coordinate 124,221 of NC_088371.1, read as the reverse complement.
CACGACAACACGACAAAAAATCGGCTCTCCCATCCTTTATAGCAACACCACCTATACAATTTGTAATGTCCATTCCCAGCACCATCAGAATATCCCCAAAAATCTGCAACGATCAACTCAACAAACATGTTCACTCCAGCCACATTCAACTTCACCATCCTTCTGCCTGTTCCTCTTTAATAATCCGTAAAAAATACAATGGCAAGAATGTGGCCAAATCTCTCACCCCTTGCAACTTGGCAACTAACTTTACTTTTTTTAATCCACGCAACGACATCTCCGCCCCCCGCAAACGATTTCAGCATTTCCGTCGTCACTTTCACTGTCGCCATGATCAGGTATCTATGCGCCGAAATAGCTTGTAGTTAAGATTCTTATTGCAATCACTCACCGGTTGTCAACTCCAACTGCGATTACTTCCAATGAAACAAAGAAGTCTAATTACTACTTTATCTATCTTTCTATCTATCTACTATCTAATGAATTTCACAAAATCAACACGTCTTCTCTTTTCTCTACTAGTCTCGTCACACACACACACTTCTCCACTCACGATCTCTGCCAACACTCTAACGCCCGCGTTTTTCCTGCAACTCCCGCGCTTCCCCTTCACTAATTGTTAGCCAGATCCTTTCTGCACATCTCACTAAATCAAACACAAACACAAACACACACACACACACACACACATATATATATATATATATATATAATTATATATGTGTGTGTATGTATATGTGTGTGTTTGTGTGTGTGTTTATGTATGTATATGTGTGTGTGCGTTTGTGTGTCCTGAAGGTTGGCGTCCACACCTTTGTACGATTAAAACCTCGCTTTTGTACTTTCAGGCGGCGCACATCAATTACATCAAGTTGCATAAAATCGCAGATCGAGAAGCGAAGCTTCTGCACGACAATATCAAAGTTGACATTCCAGACAACTCGACCTTTTCTTCAACACAAGTTGACAAAACTACAAAATCGATAATGCAGAAACGTGGGCTAGCCGGAGTACGTCTGACGACACCCGGTGATGGTAGCTGCCTTTTTCATGCCGCAAGCATTGCATTGCTCTTGAAGGAAACTGTTCATTGAGCATTGAGCTAAGGTACAAGACGGCTTTTACTTGACAATCGTGCTTTATCCGAAATATGTTTCTGAACAACACGCCTGCCCAGATTCAACAGATATTGTGTCACCCACCTATAAATCTGCGATGAAAAGTTGCTAATAATTATCAGAGTTCTCAAGAGAAAGGACAATAATGGCACTGTCATTAGTTATCAACTGCCCCATCAGAAGTGCTCATACCCCAGAAAATGGAGTCTGTGACAAGGTATGTGGAATACTGAACACAACATTTGCACACAGAGACAAAAAGAACCATGACTAAACACAGCAAATTACTATCATGCGGACTAACATGTCACAAGGGAACGTGCAACCAGGACATGGAACCCCAATCATTTTGTACCTATGGCCCGCACAAACCACAAAGATGATGATGACGATGGTGATGGTGATGATGATCACCGTGTTCCTCTTTGTGATAGTGTTGACAGTGCTGATGATAATGATGATGATGATGATGATGATGATGATGATGATGATGATGATGATGATGAAGCTGATGATGATGATGATGATGATGCTGATGATGATGATGATGATGATGATGATGATGATGATGATGATGATGATGATGATGATGATTGTGATGGTGATGGTGATGGTGATGATCGTGTTCATGTTTATGAAACTGTTGACAGTGCGGATGATAATAATGATGATGATGATAATCACAAGGATAATGAGGATTATATTGAGGCATGTGGTAATGTTGAAGATGTTGAACATCAGGGTGATAGTCGCCCCACAATGGTACATAGAAACCGAAGTTCAAATGACACTGATGATGATATACCAGAGTCAATTCAGGCACAATTACAAGACTACAAATAGTCACAGAAAGAATATGAGAAACAAACCAAACCAAGCTAAGGACCGTTCCTCGAGTTCATATAGTGATTTTAAAAAAACCTCTTTAAAATTCTCCTAGAAACCCATACACCAAACATCAACCTTGTGCCTGCCGGAAGAAAAGACAACGTATATTTCGTCGTCAAGAATTTTGAAAATTTAGAGAAGCGAAAACCCGGACGATCTTCGAATTTTGACGATGACAGAGGAGCTTGGCAAAATGGGCCCAGCAACAAATCCATTTTTGTAAAAGAAAACTGTGGCATACACAGTAACACGAACGATAACTCTTGATAACTAACGGGGATCTAGGAGAACTAACGGGTAAGTCAACATGGTGGCAGCGATTTCTTGAGAACCCAAAAGTAAAACTGAGTGAATGTATACCCTACATTTATCCAATGTCATGAATCGAGCCTAGAAAAGCTATAATTGTGTTTATAATATTTAAGGATTTTGGAACAACCTGTCGAAAGGTAGGAGGAACACTTTCTTTTTTTTAATAAGAAGCTAAAGTCAGTTCAGTTTAACCGTCATGGCTAAGACTACTAAACCGGTTATCACGGGCATAAAAATAAAACCACCAGACAAACTCGTCTTGGGGTCAAATCCAGTGGAAAACTGGAAAGTATTTAAACAAAGATGGAACACATACGTTATTTTGTCACGCTTAGAAGATCTAGAACTGAAATATCAGGTGGCGTTGTTCCTCCATAGCTTAGATGATGAGGCCCTCAGAATTCACAACGGCTTCCAGTACACAACAGACGAGGATGATCGTACTCTCCATGAAATCATAACCAAGTTTGATGAATTTGTTATTGGAGAACAAAACGAAACTTTTGAACGCGTTAAGCTCAACCAGAGAAATCAAATGGAAGGAGAGACTTTTGAAACATTTCTCGCTGACCTAAGACGACTCTCCAAGACCTGAAACTTTGTCATGATTGCAGAGATTCATTGATTAGAGACAAGATTGTAACGGGTACCAATGACCAGCAGACACGAACTGACCATTTGAAAGAAAGACACTTGTCACTAGAAAAATGCAATGATATTTGCCGCTCAGCAGAAGATGCCAAAACTCAAGGCAAGGCTATCCAGGACTCAAAAATTGCAGACATAGCAGCAATCAGAAGCAGAAAACAAGCAACAGCATCAACAACGCCAAAATTTCAACAAATTAACTCAATGTCAAAAACACAATCAGACAGACCAAGGTCCTACTCAACATGTCAAAACTGCAGTTATACCTACCACCCAAGATCGCAATGTCCAGCTCGCTAAGCGAGATGTAACACTTGTGGCAAAATTGGGCACTACCAAAAAGTATGTAGGTCAGGAAGTGAAACAAGTGACCACAAGTTTAGACCAAAATCCATATCAGGGGTGCAGTCGCAGGGAGATCCCAACTCAATAGACTTTTTGGGGGAAACATATCAACTAACAACCAGCGAAGACGATTGGACAGTCATAATTCAAATGGATGAAGACTCACACCCTTTCAAGTTAAACACAGGCGCTTCAGTCACTGTCATGAATGAAAAAGACCTCAAATTCACTCCGAATGAACTGAAAAGGTCTGATAAAAATCTCCAGGCTGCAGGAGGGAAAGACCTCGAAGTGCTGGAATTCACCCAAAAGACTTTGAAGCAGAAAGATAAGAGCATTGAAGAGAAAATCTACGTAGTAACTGGGCAGAAACACCCACTGCTCAGTCGTGATGCATGCATCAAATTGGGATTGATCAAAAAAGTGCATGAACTTGTAGAAACAAAGCCCAATTTCAGGAAAGAATTCTCTAAACTCTTTGAAGGATTAGGAAAGTTTTAAAAAACATGCACCATCAAATTGCGTGATGGTGTTGAACCACTGCATATCTAGACACCAAGAAAAATAGCACACCCTCTCATGCCTAAAGTCAAAGAGGAGCTGTAAAGAATGTTGCAACATGGTATTATCTCACAAGTAACAGAGCCCACAGACTGGTGCGCAGGAATGGTGGTCGTCCCAAAACAAAACGGCTCAGTTTGCATATGCATTGATTTGACATCCCTTAACAAAGCAGTCAAGCGAGAAGTTTACCCATTAAAATCTGTAGATGAAGACCTCACACAGTTCGCAGGCAGTAAGATATTTACAAAATTAGATGCCACATCTGGATTTTGGCAAATACTATTTTCAGATGAATCCCGGGAATACACAATATTCCTCAAACCCTTTGGGCGGTACTGTATGAATAGACTGCCTTTTGGTATTTCGTCGGCCTCTGAAGTTTTCCAGCGCACCATGACCGAAATACTTCACGATCAAGAAGGAGTAGTGTGCCACATTGATGACATCATCAGCCATGCTCCAAATCAAGCCACTCACGACAAGCGGGTGCGAAAGACTATAAAACTTCTTCAAGACGCAGGTCTCACCTTAAATGAAAAATGTTCCTTCTCCAAGAACTCATTGAAATTTCTTGCCACATCATCGATGATTCAGGGGTCAGATTCGACCCAGACAAAATCCATACCATAACAAATTTCCCACCACTTCAAAATGTTGCAGAATTACAAAGATTTCTCGGCATGGTGAACCAGATGACAAAGTTTGCTCCAGGATTAGCAGCCATGACAACCCCACAGCGCTCACTCTTCAAAAAAGATCACGAATGGATTTGGGGGGGACTCCCAGGAAAATGCTTTCAAAACCATAAAGCAACTACTGACTACCGCACCGGTGCTAGCACACTATTCTCCAAATCTGAAAACGATCATCGCGGCTGATGCATCAAAGGAAGGAATCGGAGCAGTCCTCATCCAGGTCCAGAAAGATGGTTCCAGAAAACAGGTGTGCTACATATCTCGCACCTTAACCGAAACTGAACAGCGGTATGCAGTCATCGAATTGGAAGCCTTAGCTGCAACATGGGCTTTTGAAAGACTCCGCAAATATGTTCAAGGTCTTCAGTACACCATAGAGACTGACCACAAACTCCTCGTGCCCCTCTTAATGTCTAAAGAGCTCTCTAAAGTACCTCCACGGATTCTACGGTTTCGTCTTCGACTTGCCAAATTTGATATTGAAGTTGTTCATGTCTCAAGCAAAGACCAGATTATTGCTGATACTCTTTTCAGAGCACCAACAAGTGTGCCTAGCGTAGCAGACGTCTGTTTTAACAGAGAGGTTCAAGCCATGGGAGAACAAGCCTTTGACTCACTCCCAGCAAGTTCTCACAAAATGACTGAAATCACAAGTCATCAAAAGGCTGATCCAGTGATTGCAGAAGTCCGACAGTTTTGCAGCACCGGCTGGCCAGGTTATATGCCTGCCAACACACTTCTAAAACAATATTGGCGCAATCAGCAATGCTTCACGATCATAAATGATCTTCTTCTTTTCAATAAAAGAATTGTCATTCCATGAGACTTAAGAATGGACACTCTAAATCGCCTTCACGAAAGTCATCTTGGCATTACTAAATGCAAATCCCTTGCCCAAAGCGCTGTCTGGTGGCCCAACATTGCCGGTGAAATCGAAGACATGATTGAAAAGTGTACAGTTTGCGCTAAACTGAGACCGGATGTTAGGGAACCACTTCTTCCTTCCACTTTCCCAGATCGACCCTGGTCAAGAGTGGCTGCAGATTTGTTCTATCTTAAAGACAAGACATAACTGGCTGTAACAGACTATTACTCCAGATGGCCTGAAATAAGAATTTTAGAAGAGCAGGATAGTTCATGTGTGGTCAACAAGTTAAAGTTCATCTTAGCAACGCACGGCATACCTGATGTCATTGTCTCGGACAACGGCCCTCAATTTTCAAGCTCACAATTCCAGGAATTTGCACGCGACTATGGATTCACGCACATAACGAGCTCACCCTGATATCCTCAAAGCAACGGCATGATCGAGAGAGCAATCCAAACACTGAAAAACATGTTGAAAAAGGCTGATGACCCTTATATCGCATTACTGAATTACAGAGCAACCCCTCTCTTCAACGAATTTTCACCAAGTGAGCTCCTGATAGGAAGAAACTACAGACAAAGTTGAAACAAAAATTACATCCACAACTATTGGACCAAGACGTGCTCAGAGAAAGAGAGGATAGACAGAGGGAAAATATATGTAGACAATACAACACATGCCACCTCGCCAGAAAATCCCAACTAGAACTTCAACCTGGACACGAAGTATTCATAAAAGATTTGGGACGAAATGCAAAGGTTATCAGGCAACACCCCAACCCTAGGTCCTACATCCTTCCGCCTGATAACAACAATTTGCCCATTCGCAGAAACATCAAATCTCTTGTACCCACTGCATTCTCCAATACTCAGGGACTCGAGCAAGATCCCCATATCCCACCAGTTCAAACAGCAGGCGAGCCCTCACCCGGACTTCCATCGCAACTATCGACCCCCCAGGCTGACACTCGCACTAGCAGCTTTGGGAGAACCATCAAGCCACCAAGAGGCTTGATTTGTAGAACAAAACAAACCATTTGGGGACATCTTACAGGCGACGAGATGATCCTTAATTATATTTTTTTTCTCTTCCGTTCATCTTTTTGATATGGACATCTCACAGGAGCTGAGATGGTCCTCAATTATAATATATATATATATATATATATATATATATATATATATATATATATATATGTATATATATATATATATATATATATGTATATATGTATATATATATATATATATATATATATATATATATATATATATATATATATATCCTTTCTTTTTAAAAATATAGCATTTTGGAGAACATTGTGCTTATCTGAGTCAATAAAAAAATTGATACGGCGCTCAACTCTACTGCAAGATTTGAAAAATAGAAATGTATTTTTTACAGATAGATAAACAGATAACTTGATTTCCTTTTATAATTTAAAGTCAGTTTGAAAGTTCGTTAAGTCAAACAGATATCATAAAAAATTTACCGAAGACACTAACACACTCATATCCACACCCTCAACTCTATCTGCCCAGTAGAGTCCTTACTTCCGTTGTGTTGATTTAGCGGTGATCAGTGTTGTTCTGTAGTAATAGTGTGTTCTCATTGCGTGTATTTTTATGTGTGCGCGCGCGCGTGTGTGTGTGTGTGTGTGTGTGTGGTGTATATTTGTGTGTATGTGTGTTTTGGAATGTGGTTGCGTGGAAGAAAAAAAAGGGGGGAGGGGGGGGGGTTGTCTATCAAGTAGAGAAATTCCTGAGCAAGGGGGGGGGGTGTTTGCTAGGAACTGTCAGATTGGCATTTTTCAGCAAATCGTAGCATTCATCGTGATATAATTCACTTGATCACATAACGGTATTCGGATTTACAGAAATTTTAAACAGGTTTCACCGATTAACAACATCAACTAATATTACTGCTGATATTACTGTCGTTTTTATGCCATCGATGTGATAATTATTGCCCTGGGAAATATTTAGTTAAACGTTTCGGCAAACTGCCAATTGGTTCTGTCTAGCTTCTAGCCCGAACAAACCAAAAGTAGAGATTCGGGGACTTGATATTTATCGCGTTCGCTTCAGATTTTCATTTGACCTCACATAAGTTAAGTAAAGGGGAGACATTCCGAAAGCTCCTTTATCCCCAGTATTCATTCAATTTGTATTTTCACCGTTGATCTTTTGTCAGGCGTTTATTTATTCAATTTGTCATCATATAAAGGCGTTTTTAAAACTCTAGAACAAACCTTGACAGATTTGTGAAAGTTAAAGATTTCCTAATTTGACAATTGTTTTGATTCTCGGCCGTCATTTTAATTTGTGAAGTATTGAAGGTAGTGCAAAGCACTCCCACGTAAAGCGTGGTAAAGACTTGCGACTTATTGATATTGATATCTACTGACTGATAAACTAAAATCATGCCGAATAAAGCATGGCAGCGACGACAAGCAGATCGATTAAAATAAATGTGCATCTAATCGTAATCAAGCTAATCAAGAAAATGATTCTGGCAATATCGAATGAAAATAGTTCATTCCCCGCGAAATTGCGGGCTTTTTACTAGTGTATATATATATATATATATATATATATATATATATATATATATATATATATATTATATATATATATATATATATATTATGTCAAGCATACCCAGGACTGCCAGTATGAGAAACGAGTCTCGTGGGTCATCAATGAAACTACGGAAATGCCAGCAATTGCGGTCCATGAGTTTAAGGGAGTGGGTCCACTGGCTCCACTGACTGAAGTTCATGGGCGAAGTACATCTGGTAACCCTAGTCCAACTACATCCGACTGAAACCAAAAACGATGCGGAAACTGAAAGAGGACCTAAAAGGCAAACAGCCAGCACACATGCATGCAACTGGCAATGAGATGGACGGACCCAGGAATAAGAAGCCAATTTACAATACGAAGACGAGGTCGAGTAAAGTGGATGATGAACCAAAAGCAACTGTTCCCCTTTATCAACAAAACAGGATGAATGAAACACCACAGATGAATGAGATGATGTGGTAGTGGCGTAGTTAAGATAATAAACAAAACATTGGTTGGCAGGAAATAGTAGGTTCCTTTGTAAGGAAGCACGAATTAAAATAGAATACTAGATATTTCTAAAAGGTGCGCAATTAATTAAGTGAAAAGAGGGGTGGCGAGGAGGAACTGTGTAATGCAGTTTAGAAGGTGAAATATAAAAACGTGTAGACTTTTGTTGGAAAATAAATACAATGGAATTGAAAATAAATACAAAAAATAATAAATAAGTGATGTCGGAATAAGTATAATCATTAGTGGCCGATCCATCCCGGGTGCAGTCGAGATTTTTTTCCTGATCCCCCCTGTCCAACCAGCAGTGAATGAGTAGCTGAGCCTGTTAGATTTGGAGGAAAGTACTTTGCAATAAACTAGCTTCCTATCCAAAGGATAGCAAACATCTGCTATCGTCTGTTTCAGGCTATAGAAACTGGGATAAACTCCTGCTTTATGGGCCTAATGGCTCTGAAGGACAACATTTATATTTATTATTTGCAAGTCTGGAGATTTCAATTGTTTTGGTTTCATTGTTGCACGTAATGGGAATTGTTTGTTGGTTTTAAAGGATTTTACAGCGCTTGCAACACATTGAGGTCATATCATCACTAGTAAAAAGGAAGAAAACGGGATAGTGAAACGTTCTAGAATTACAATTGGATTCAATAGTCTGGTGTCACGTCGCCCAGCAACGGCGGCCATCTTGGTTCAATTCTAAGAAAATCGGTACTCTTTATTCCTCATGCTGGCTAGAGCTTTTCATATGTCTTGTGATCAGAATGTGTAAAAGTCAAATCATGATCAGATTTATATATTTTCCCCTCTGGATACGCTTTTATGCTCGTCAGAGAAATATTTCACATGGGCGTCCGCAAACATTTAGGATATATTAAGGCAAAATCGAAGGGCGGAAACAACATATTGCCGAATTGAAAGGCACGCCGGAATGTACCCTGTGTGGCTATGTGGTCTTGTGGTATGACACTCGCTTTCGTATCGGAAGGTCCTAGGTTTAGTCCTTGAAAAAGGCTCTTTCCTAACATGTTCTCATCGTACTCAGGTAAAATGAGTCCCTGGCCGTTAACAGCAATGTTTCTGTCGTAAAAAATGTAACGAGGCGTCCTGTCTCGTTCTACATGTTACGTGTTGCTGTTAGTTGTAAAGCGTTTTGAGCACGTTTAGTGGGTATTGCACTATATAAAAGCTCAAGTTTGTTTTACCACCAAGACTCTTTTTAAAAAAGACAAATATCCTCAATGAACACTTTTTCTCCGGTTTTCGTTTTTCTCTTGCAAGTTTCACACAATCTACCTAATCACACAGAACAACAAAGTGACATTATAGCACTTTGATCCCCCTTGAAAAACTCGTTGGTTTTGATAAACAAATAAGTCAACCAAACTAGGAAGGAGGGGGGGGGGGAGAGAGAGAGAGAGAGATTTATAGTATTATTTTTTTTCATCTGTGAGGCCAATTTTGGCTTCGCATATGGCCATCTGGCAATCGTATTTGAAGATGCATTTCATTGCTCAGTGTGTACCACAGACTACCTGTGTTATCTATGGCGTGTACCAAGTAAAGGAAAAGTACTATGCACACTGAATATAGATTATAACAGTGCTGGGATTACCCGCCCAAATCATTACCCGAGTAATACCCGGGTAGTGGTCTGATTACCCGGGTACCCGCGGGTACCAGTGGCAGGGATGACTTTTTGTCCAAATTATTTTTTGGTGTGGGGTTGGGGGGGGGGGGGCTTTTTAATTTTTAATTTATTTGTCATTTATTTTTTATTACAACAAATGATACGAAACTGAAGTAAAAAACGAGGATAATGAACTACAATGAAATAATAATAATAATAATAATAATAATAATAATAATAATAATAATAATAATAATAATAATAATAATAATAATATAATAATAATAATAATAATAATAACAATAATAATAATAATAATAATAATAATAATAATAATAATAATAATGATAATAATAATAATAATAATAATAATAATAATAATAATAATAATAATAATAATAATATATCTTTATTGTCCCCAAAAAAGTGGCAATTTGTCATTTGGTTACACATTTATAACAATACAATATTGACATAGACACAATCACACAAATTGCACACTAGTAACATAGTAGTTATCGTAAAAAAATAGAGAGATTCCCTGAGATTCCTTGTTTCTATGTTATATGTTTGTGTTCAGAATATTGGCTATTAAGCTTAACTGCTGGCCTACTAACTTCGCTGTGGTTGTGTGTGTTGTGCCGTGGCCTTTGTAAAGTTATGGCCTGACACTGACCAAAAAATGACGTCAAAATGCCAGTCTTTTGCCACAAAAGAAAACAAATCGTGAGTTGTATTCAATAGCTCAACCAATGAAATAACTTGTTTCCATGAGCACTACTAACGACAACTCACTAGGCGGTTCAAAAACCATATAATGACGTCAAACTGCTTGTCCTTTTGGATTTCAGTGTCAGGCTATAACAGAACGATGGCTACGGTTGTACCCGCTACATCCAGTAGTCTGTGAGAGAGGGATCTAGTAATAATTGACCAGAGTTTGATACGAATTTTTTAGGGTTCGTGGATAGCTCATACGGTAGAGTCACGCTCTCACGGCCAGGCGGAGTTGTCGTACCAATAAGGTTGCGGGTTCAAACCCCACCAACCGCCGCAAAATTTTTTATACTCTATTGTCTTCTGGCACTTTTTTATTCACTTCATCTCTTGAGATTCCTTTAAAAGATAAGAACTAATATAGACTTAATCTGTTGATTACAAAATTGAATCAAATGTGTGTTAACAAATAAAAAAAGAAAAATCAATGTAATTGAAAGAATAAAGGAGAAACATCTTTTGAAAAAATGTCATGTAAATGTAAATATGTAAATCAAAATTGTATTACTTCCAACAAGGAATTTACCCAATGGAAACCGTACGGTGCTCTTATTGGCTAACCAACCAGCGGCCTCGATGAGAAAAATATCCGCCATTTTGATGTTGGCTGGGAATCGCGTTACTATTGTAAACAAGCGCTGATCGGCCGTTCATGAAAACAAGTTGCTGCTCGCTCGTTTAACTCAAAATTATTCAAAACGATCTCTCTAAAATGATATAAATGTGACTTCTTAAGGTTTTCTTCACGGTCAAAACCACACGTCCGAGGCAAAAAGGAATATTGACAGGTCGACCGAGAGTTGAACTCGTGAGACGACAAACATCAATGCGAAGTGTAGCGAGAGTCAAGCTATTGTTTGTCTTGTCCTATTCTGTATAGAGAAAAGGATAAATAGTATAGCCTCGTGTGTGAGTGGTTGCGTGTCATAGTCTTGTTTTTAAAATGTTTCTGTTGTTTATGTGTGTAGTGATGACTCTCTCACACTCAATTTCAATGCCGAAAGAGGAATTCCCGCACACAAGAAAGGGGAATTGGGGTTGTATTTGACATACATATTGTATAGTATCTAGTTATAAATAGATAACTGATTAGAATTATATTATGATATATAAACACAATGCCAAATACAATTCCGAAGTTTCCTTATTTCAAATGAAGTAAAGCTCCAAAACCTAATGGTAGTGATTGTAGTACTGAGTGTTAGTGAGGTGATGTGGTGTTGGTGGTGGTTGTAGTTGTAGTAGTAATAGTGATGATGATGTGGTGGTGGTGATGATTGTAGTTGTAGTAGTAGTGGTAGTGATGATGATGTGGTGGTGGTTGTAGTAGTAGTGGTAATGGTAATGATATGGTGGTGGTGGTGGTTGTAGTAGTAGTGGTCGTGATGATGATGTGGTGGTGGTGTTTGTAGTAGTAGTGGTAATGATGCGGCTATGTGGTCTAGTAGTATGACACTCGCTTCCGGATCGGAAGGTCCTGGGTTCGAGCCTCGCGCTCGGCGCATAGTTGAGTCCTTGGAAAAGGCTCTTTACTTACATTCTCTCACCGTAATCAGGTGTAAAATGAGTACCTGGCCGTTAACAGAGTTGTCTTTGTCCGAAAAATTGTAATATCGCCTAACAGGCGTCATGTCACGTCCTACATGTTAAATGTTGACCAGGGACCCCTTGTAAAGCGTTTTGAGCACATTTAGTAGATATTGCACTATATAAAGCTCAATTAAAAAAAAAATTTCAATGATGATGATATGGTGGTGGTGGTTGCAGTAGTAGTAGTGGTAGTGATGATAATGTGGTGGTGGTTGTAGTTGTAGTAATAGTGATAGTGATGATGATGTGGTGGTGGTTGTAGTAGTAGTGGTAGTGATGATGATGTGGTTGTGGTGGTTGTAGTAGTAGTTGTAATGGTGATGATATGGTGGTAGTGGTGGTTGCAGTAGTAGTGGTAGTAATGACGATGTGGTTGTGGTGGTTGTAGTAGTAATGGTAATGGTAATGATATGGTGGTAGTGGTAGTTGTAGTAGTAGTGGTAATGGTAATGATATGGTGGTGGTTGTAGTAGTAGTGGTCGTGATGACGATGTGGTTGTGGTGGTTGTAGTAGTAGTGGTAGTGATGCTATTGTGGTGGTGGTTGTAGTAGTTGAGGTAGTGATGTGGTGGTGGTTGTAGTAGTAGTGGTGGTGGTGGTTGTGGTAGTAGTGGTAATGATGATGATATGGCGGTGGTGGTTGCAGTAGTAGTGGTAGTGGTAGTGATGACGATGTGGTTGTGGTGATTGTAGTAGTGGTAGTGATGATGATGTGGCTGGTGGTGGTGTAGTAGTAGTGGTAGTGATAATGATGTGGGGCTGGTGGTTGTAGTAGTAGTGTTAGTGATGATATTGTGGTGGTGGTTGTAGTAGTAGATGATGTGGTGGTTGGAAAACACATTACAGGTTATTATAATACATGATTACACACATTCTCTAACTTCATTTTTTGACAGCTTCGTTGTGCCATAAATATACGCAACAGTTCTGAAACATTTTATTGTGGATTTTGATATTGTTTGTTGTTTTTCTTGTGTCGTTATGTTGACATAGATACCGAATGAATGGTAATTACTACATTCTCAGCCAACAACAAAATGGCGCTGAATGCTTTCATTGGTGGACACTTTTTAGGCTTCGTACGTATTCTCATTCGTTTAATTCTATGACTTCCAATGATCACTCTCAGTTCGGTTTCCATTTGTTGAAGCGGGTACCTGTTACCAGCCCCTTTTACCCGAGTTCCCGGTTTAACTTTATTACCCGCGGGTACCCGCCTAGCACTAAATTATAATGAAAAGAAGGAATTTGGCCTAAAAAGCCCTGTCGCATTTTAGTCGGAATTCGTGCTGGTAAATAGTCAATCAATATGGCTTACAAAAGCTCTACATTGCGCTTTCTGATGTCTTTTTCATCTATGGGAATGCGATCGCTCTTATTTATTCTGCTCTTCAGGTCAACAACAGGTAAAATTGTTAAAGAGTAGGGTTTTTAATTCATCCAGCCTCAATTGATTGATCTAAAAAAAATGTTTTAAAATTGAGCTTTATATAGCACAATATCCACTAAATGTTCTCAAAGTGCTTTACAAGGGGTTCCAGGTCAACAGCAACATTTAATATGTAGGACGGGACATGACGCCTGTTAGGCGATATTACAATTTTTGGGACACAAACAATGCTGTTAACGGCCAGGTACTGGTATTTTCTTTTCAAAATGGCGTGTTGCGAGGTCCTCTATATATAAAATGGCAAGCACTATTCAGTATCTGATACTGAATAGTGGTTTTGCACTATTCAGTATCTGATACTGAATAGTGGTTTTGCACTATTCAGTATCTGACACTGAATAGTGGTTTTGCACTATAATACGGTGGTTTTTTTCCGAAACCCGACAAAGTTATGGGAAGAGGGCAGCTGTGGGAGTGAATCTCGGACTCAGAGAAGTGTACAACAGTGGGGAGTTAACCTGGGACTGGGTTTCAGCGGGTTTCGTAATAAAAAGCCGGACGACACCTGGCAATATCCGACAAAGTTATGGGACGTAGGCAGCAGCGTGTGTGTGTGTGTGTGTGTGTGTGTGTAGAGGCTGAGGGGGGGGGGGAGGAGGAGGAGGGGGTGAACCTGAGATTCAGGGAAGTGTACACCAGTGGGGAGTGAACCTGGGACTCTGGGTTTTATGAAAAAGCAATAACAAATTGGGGGGGGGGGGAATTACTTTTGTACGAAACCCGACAATATGCGGCAAAGAAGTGGAGAGTAGGCAACGCGTGGGGAGTGAACCTGGGACTCAGTGAAGTGTACACCAGTGGGGAGTGAACCTGAGACTATGGTTTTCGGCGAGCTTCAGCTAGTTTCATATAAAATCAAATACTTTTTTACAAAACCCGACGAAACCTTGCAATATCCAAGAAAGTTATGGGTAGTAGGCAACAGTGGGGAGTAAACCTGAGATTCGGGGAAGTGTACACCAGTGGGGAGTGAACCTGGGACTGGGTTTCGGCGGATTTCGTTATTTTAAAAAAGAAATTACTTTTTGTTTACGAAATGCGCCAAATGCCAACAAATTGGGGCAAAGTTATGGAAAGTAAGCAAATAATGGGGACTGAACCTGAGACTCAGGGAAGTGTACACCAGTAGGGAGTGAACCTGAGACTCTGGGTTTAGGCGAATTTCAGCGAGTTTCATATATAAGCAATTACTTTTTTATGAAACCCGACGAAACCTGGCAATATCCGACAAAGTTATTGAAGTAGGCAATAGTGGGGGGTGAACCTGAGATTCGTGGAAGTATACACATGTGGGGAGTGAACCTGAGACTCTGGTTTTCGGCGGGTTTCAGCAAGTTTCATATAAATGCAATTAATTTTATACGAAACACGGCAATATCCGACAAAGTTATGGGAGATTCAGGGAAGTGTACGCCAGTGGGGAGTGAACCTGAGACTCTGGTTTTCAGCGTGCTTCAGCGAGTTTCATATAAATGCAATTACTTTTTTACGAAACCCGACGAAACCTGGCAATATCCGACAAAGTTATTGAAGTAGGCAACAGTGGGGGGTGAACCTGAGATTCAGGGAAGTGTACACTTGTGGCGAGTGAAACTGGGACTCTGGATATTGTAAAAAGACAATACCAAGGGGGAGGGGGAATTACTGTTTTACGAAACCCGCCACAACCCGACAACATTATGGGAAGCAGGCAGCAGTGGGGAGTGAATCTGGGATTTGGACACAGATGAGGATTGAACCTGGGACTGCGGGAGGCTGATACCAGTGGACAGTGAGCTCAGAATGTACTTTTATTTCGAAACCTACCGAAATTATCAAAAGTTATGGGAAGTGGGCACCATTGGGCAATGAACCGGGACTCAGGGAAGTGCACACTGGTTGAGAGTGAACCTGGGACTTTGAGAAGAGGATATCAGTGGAAATGAACCTGGAACTATGGGAGTTGGGTACCAGACGAGAATGAAGCAATTACTTTTTTACGAAACCCGCCAAAACCCAACGAAAAACCATAGACTTAGGTTTATTCCCCAATAGTGTACACTTCCCTGAGTCTCAGGTTCACTCCCCCACTGTTGCCTGCTTTCTTTCCATAACTTTGTTGGATATTGTTGGGTTTCGTAAAAAAGTAATTGCTTTTTTGTTACAAAACCCAGTCCCAGGTTCACTCCCCAATGGTGTACACTTCCCTGAGTCCCAGGTTCACTCCCCACTGCTGCCTGCTTCCCCTAACTTTGTCAGGTTTCGGCGTGTTTCGGCAGGTTTCAGGTTTCGTAAAAAAAGAAACACCTCTAAAAATACCACGTGTATTCAGTAAATAGATGTCAATTTTAGTCTAATATTCAGTATCTGTTTAAATTATTATTATTATTATTATTATTATTATTATTATTATTATATTATTATTATTATTATTATTATTATTATTATTATTATTATTATTATTATTATTATTATTATTATTATTATTATTATTATTATTATTATTAGACGTCTATTATTATTATTATTATTATTATTATTATTATTATTATTATTATTATTATTATTATTATTATTATTATTATTATTATTATTATCATTATTATTATTATTATTATTATTATTATTATTATTATTATTATTATTATTATTATTATTATTATCACGTAAATTTTAATATAATACTGCAATTAATTCACGGAAGTACATCATTCAATTAAAAATGGCAGAAAGTCTGGCCACATATTTATAATGAATCGGGATTGTCTTAGATGACAAAACAAACAAACAAACAAAAACAACAACAACAACAACAACAACAACAACAACAACAAATATGACAAACAGAAAAAAGCAAGATTTTAAAAAGTAATGAACAATAGAAGAGCACATCAATGAAAAACAACAACGAGATTATAACACATAAAAGATATTCGTAATAAATCGATAACTGATTAAATAACTCCTACTACTTGATTTAAAAATCATAATCATAATAATGATGATGATGACGATTACAACAACAACAATACTAATAATAATAGTAAGTAGAAAAAAATAATAATAATAATAATAATAATAATAATAATAATAATAATAATAATAATAATAATAATATAATAATAATAATAATAATAATAATAATAATAATAATAATAATAATAATAATAATTATTATTATAATAATAATAATAATTATTATTATAATAATAATAATAATAATAATAATAATAATAATAATAATAATAATAATAATAATAATAATAATAATAATAATAATAATAATAATAATAATAATAGTATAATATAAACATTAAAATATATTACAAGCAAATAAAATGATTAAAACAAAAATATTGGGGAAAAAAAAAAAGTTAACCCGGCCGGGATTTGAACTCTCGAACCAGTTCAGAGTCAAACAGCTTATATCCACCAAGCCATGGTGTCACTGAACTTTTAGTGACATTTAATCATGTCTATTCAGACATTAAAAAATGTATTTGAATGCCACTCTTCTTTTGATATTTTGAACTATGTTAATTGCACAATAGCAGAAATTTAAAAATAACGATCAAAATATTTCTACAACTTTGAATCGGGCTGTCAGTTACTGCACGAGTTCAATCTGGTAGTCAGTAGGTCAGCAGTTTATTTACATTCAACTGAGATTGTCGCACTTTTCACTCTCTCTATAATAAAAGAGTTCCTTATGGATACTGAATAGTGGCAAAGCACTATTCAGTATCTGATACTGAATAACCACTTCCTTCCTTTATTTATGACGTTAGGTTCGAGCCTCGCTCAGTGCATAGTTAAGTACTTGGAAAAGGCTCTTTACTCACATTCTCTCACCGTACGCAGGTGTAAAATGAGTATCTGGTCGTTAACAGTGTTGTCTCTGTCCGAAAAAATTGTAATATCGCCTAATAGGCGTCATGTCCTGTCCTATATGTTAAATGTTGCTGTTGACCAGGGACCTCTTGTAATTTGTAAAGTGCTTTGAGCACATTTAGAGGATATTGCGCTATAGGCTATACTATATAAAAAAGCTCAATATAATTAAATGTCTTCAATGACAGACAATTAGGCTAAAATGAGACCAACCCTCCCCCCAAAATTTCCTAAAGTCTACAGTGATGCACTAAAAACCAACGGATATCTTCCAAATTTACACTCAATGTTTCCTACAAGAGCTACATCATGATGGATAGGTTTAACAAATCTTGAAAAATTTATTTAAATAGAATTGTTTTTCGATTACGATTGAAAATTTGGCACAGAACGACAGGAAAAATTCCAATAAAACTACCAAATTTTAGTGCCGCCCAAAACCAAATCCATCATGATGCAAAACCCATCTCATACGAAAGATTCTGACCAAATATGAAGGCAATCTGATGGAAAACAATCCAGATATAAATATCAGAAAATGATGCAAAATGGAAATTTGAGAAAAAACAAAATCTGTCTTTAATTTGATAAACAAGCTAATTTTGCAGTTAACGTCCATCAAAATTCCAAAATATAATCAATATGGAATAAGAAAATAGTAGAATTTTGTAAATTGATCAAATTCTGAAAATAATAATTGATTCGCTAACCCACATCACTTAGAAATCAATTTTTCATTTAAAAAAAACTAATTTGGTGGTCAAATATGCTTTATTTATAGATAACCTCATAATAATGTGGTGATAAACACCAAAAAAAAATGAAAGAAAAACAACTCTTTAATTTTTGTTTACATTTTAAAGGGGCACCCTATAGGCTAAAACTAAAATTAGATGTAAAACCCAAAGTTTCTAACATAGATTAGATGCACCAAACCATATAAATTTCTTTCAAATTTACACACACATTTATTAAATAAATAACTACATCATGATGGAAGAGTTTACCACTAGTCTAGAAAAGAAATTCTTTACAATATTTTTTTAAAAATTCAACTGAAATTGTGGCGCGGATCGACAGGAAAAAATTAAAAAATCTTCTAAATTTTAATTTACCCCAAATTGCTTCCACCATGATGCAAAACACATCATAAAAATATTCTGAATAAATTTGAAAATAATCTAAAGGTTAATGACATATGGTTGTTAGTAAATCAGAAAATGACATAAAACGGAAATTTGAGAAAGCACTAATTTGACATGAGCCAGGCCTGTAAATGATTGGTGAAAAAATTGTCGGAACTTTTTGAACACGCGAATATAGACACAACAGGACAAAAAAATATGGATTAATTAATAAACACAACACAGATATGACACACCTTTTATGGTACCAAAAAATATATCCCAATTAATTGAGGGCTCAGGTCTGAGTTAGTTGTAAATGAAAGGAAGAGAACAATTCCTATCCTTTTGAAGGTTGCATATCTTCGCTCCTTTTGTTTGTATTAAATGTTTACGCTGATTCTTTCGTTTATTTTGATTAAATCTTATAGAAGACGAAGAAGAAGAGGCGGTGCGGTCATGCGAGAGTTTTTGAAGAAGAATATATATTTCGAAGAAAAATTATTATTTCGCATTATTTTTTTAATTCCGTCTCACATCCAGATGGAACAAATAAA
>NC_088371.1:102552-104611 GCF_034508935.2 Berghia stephanieae | reverse complement strand
ACAGAGTGTATCAAAAGTGGTAAAATTCGACTAGACGTCGGACAGAATGGTTACAGTGTTGTAAAACGTGTTGTGAATGGCGGAAATAGTGATTGTGATTTGTTTGACATTTCTAATTGGCTCCAGTATCAGCATGAACCGACCAGTAATTCTTCTTGGAATAAGTTTATACAACAAGAAGGTATGTTCAGACAGACTATATCTACACAACCCATTAAAATTAAACCAACTTTTTGTCACTCCAACCCATCAAATTGGATAAAATTATTTTCAACACTACACAGTGTTTTCATCAAAAACAACACATTCCAAATCCAAAGACCCGATAATGGACAGCCGTTTAGCATTGAATTTCTCCGCTACTGCAAACGAATCTTAACAAAATTCCCCGATGGACCGATTAAAAAAATTATAAAAGACCCGATCAACAATTATGAAGCTCTATTAAAATACATCGAAATAAAAATAATAGATATAAAGTCCTCCATTATGCCCTCCCTTATTCAAAACAACAAACCAAGAGCACAGGAGGAAAAAGAGGTGACAAGACAAGAACTCACAGCAATATTCGTAAACCACCAACGAAAAGCTATTGATATTATTAGAAACGGATGTAAACAAACACACTCAAGTTGTGAGATAGATATCAACACAGTAGAGACTGCCTATAAAGAAAAATGTCAACGAAACAATATAAACATTAGTGACACACCCTGGTCCGATGATGTCACTATCCCCCCTCCCGCATGGACACCATCAACAAGTGAGTTTACAATCGACGAACTCACAAGCTGTGTTAAAAAATTACCATATGAAAAGTCACCCGGGGCAGACGGTGTCACCTATAAATATATAAAACAAAATATAAACAAACTGGCACCAATTTTTACCGCCATCTTTAACACCTGTTTAAAATATCAAAAAGTCCCCCCAGACTGGAAACACAGTATCATAACACTGGTACCAAAAATGAATGGAAACAAGGACAACGTCGACGACTGGCGACCTATCGCCTTATTACTAACGTCCTATAAAATATTCATGAAACTCATACAAAATCGACACATGCAATGGATTGTCGACACGGAGAGACTGTCACTTTCACAGAAAGGTTCATTACCTAGAAACGGGCTACAAGAACATGTGTTTTCGTTAAAATGTGCAGTATCAGATTTTTTACACTCATCGGGAAAATTATATTTATGCTTTGTAGACATAAAAGCCAAACAGGCCTTCATGGACCTGGGAAACATTTTGAAAAACAAACAGATGTCGTTCGGGATTAGATTCCGAGTCTTGAAGTGCTACGTGTGGCCAATCTTGTTATACGGATGCGAAAGCTGGACTACAAATGCAGAAACACAAAAGAACATTGAAGCTTTTGAAATGTGGTGCTTGAGAAGGATGCAGAGAATATCGTATACTGCACACAAAACGAACGAAGAAGTGCTAAAACAAACATACCAACAAAGGAAACTAATGCCCTTAATAGTGGATCGACAACTATCCTTTTTCGGACACATAGTAAGGAAAGATAAGAATGAATACCTGGCAAGTTGTGGAAAAATACCTGGTAAACGCGCCCGGGGGAGACAAAGAAAAACACTCATAGACCAACTGAAGGGCTTCACCAGCCTAACAATCCAAGAGCTGTTTGAAAAGGCAAGAGACAGGGAGGAATGGAGAGAGATAATTCATGCAGTATCCGAAGCCTGGACCAGGCATGGAACCTAGAAGAAGAAGAAGACATAAAAGATGCATTTGGAAGTATAGATCACGAATTCATGCTACGTCAACTTAATGAATATTCGTATCCTTCAGTATTCATCAACATTACTAAGGATATTTATAACAAAGCATCATTTCAAGTAAAAGTCCGAAATCACCTCACAAATACAATCTACAGAGACAAAGGTATAATCCAAGGATGTCCATGGTCTGTAATTGTCTTTGAACAAGGAATAGATAAATGGCTAAGATGGATCGAACAAAACCATACCTCTCCGCAGATGCCACTACCCATCCAAGGTTACGTTGACGACGTCACGTTACTAGCAAA
>NC_088371.1:67552-90052 GCF_034508935.2 Berghia stephanieae | reverse complement strand
TATAACAGTGGTGTGTCATAATACAGGCATGTGTCATAAAACAGGGATGTGATATAAAGCAGGTATGTGTCATAATACAGGCATGTGTCATAAAACAGGCATGTGACATAAAAAGGTATGTGTCATAAAACAGGCATGTGTCATATAACAGGCATGTGTCATAATACAGGCATGTGTCATCAGACATGTGTCATAAAAAAGGCATGTGTCATAATACAGGCATGTGTCATAATACAGGCATGTGTCATAAAACAGGTATGTGTCATAAAACAGGGATGTGTCATAAAACAGACATTTGTGGTGTCACATAACAGGCATGTGTCATATAGCAGGGATATTATTATTATTATTATTATTATTATTATTATTATTATTATTATTATTATTATTATTATTATTATTATTATTATTATTATTATTATTATTATTATTATTATTATTATTATTATTATTATTATTATTATTATTATTATTATTATTATTATTATTATTATTATAATTGTTATTTTATTATTATTATTATTATTATTATTATTATTATTATTATTATTATTATTATTATTATTATTATTATTATTATTATTATTATAAAACAGGCATGTGTCGTAAAACAGGCATGTGTCGTAAAACAGGCATGTGTCATAAAACAGGCATGTGTCATGAAACAGGCATGTGTCGTAAAACAGTCATGTGTCGTAAAACAGGCATGTGTCATAAAACAGACATTTGTGGTGTCACATAACAGGCATGTGTCATATAGCAGGGATATGTGGTGCCATATAACAGGCATGTGTCATATAACAGGGATGTGTGGTGAAGAAGAAGAAGAAGAAGAAGAAGAAGAAGAAGAAGAAGAAGAAGAAGAAGAAGAAGAAGAAGAAGAAGAAGAAGAAGAAGAAGAAGAATGATGATAATAATAAGAATTTTTCTCCCTCTCTCTCTGACTGTCTATCCATCTATCTATCCCTTCCAATTCCAATCACCATTGTTCAGTCAATCATTTGATCTCTACTCGACATTTAGTTGATTTCTTTGATGGCTGTTGGGATGAATGTGTTCTTATGCCTGATGGTACGACATTTAGCTTCCCGGTACGGCGCGCCTGATTTCACCAGTTCGAACTTTGGACGGAGATAGTGGTGACGTTCCTGTAAAATGCTACTCGCCTTGCTTGCCACATGATTGTTGTAAATTGAATTGGAATCGAGGCTGTCGAGTTTGATATTGATAATTTTTGACGCCTCCCTGATGATTCGTTGGTGTCATGAAACAGGCATGTATTGTGTCATATAATAGGCATGTGTTGTAAAACAGGGATGTGTCCTAAAACAGGCATGTGTCATAAAACATAATATGTCATAAAACAGGCATAGTGTCAAATGAGCAAGAACGTCCAAACACCAGGAGGTTCAAAGAAGCGAGTCATTCGACTTTTTGAGTATCCTCGTTAATTAAGATAAAATAAAATTTAGAAACTTATTGACTACCAATGTTTTCAGAATTGCAAAGCCGTTGACTGCCGAAGTTTATGCATGGTATTTAATTTTAAATGTGGAAATTACATTGTGTTCACAAGAAGATATAGCTCTCTCTCTCTCTCTCTCTCTCTCTCTCTCTCTCTCTCTCTCTCTCTCTCTCTCTCTTTCTCTCTCTTCCTTAAAAGAAGAAGAAATAATAATAATAATAATAATAATAATAATAATAATAATAATAATAATAATAATAATAATAATAATGATAATAATAATAATAATAATAATAATAATAATAATAATAATAATAATAATAATAATAATAATAATAATAATAATAATAATAATAATAATAATAATAATAATTAAAATTAAGACAGGGATAATGAAATTTTCCGACAGCAGAAGAGATGAAAGAATTATGATATCTTTGTTTTGTTGCTTTCATATTGATGATCCTTCCACTTGTTTGGCTAAAGAGAATTTGGAGATTGAGGATATGGGATTCGTCCCTCCTCTGGATGCCGTCGATATTTTTGTTAGCCCGTTTCTGGTACCTACAGCTGGTCAAATGTGAGGGGGGGGGTCTCCATCATTTTGGAAGCGTGTTTGATTTTGATTTTGTCTTTTCCCCGTATATTTCCTCCCCACGCTGGCAGGCAGAAACTTCAGTACGTGAATCATCATAGACTGAAAGACTGTGTGTGTGTGTGTGTGTTTGTGTCTTTTTTAAAATCGAATTGGAAGGAATGTCGCTGCCTCATACAATCCATACGCTTGTTTATTTCGACATAACCTTTGTTGTATGCCTTTTCTAGTCTATTATTATTAATATTATTATGTCCCCGCAGTTTTTCGCGGCCGCAAATTTCACCCTTGACCGCAAAAAGCCGCACATTTTTATTTGGCCGAAAAAAGCCGCAATTTTCGACGTTTTTAGGCTAAATTGACGATTTTTTGTTTAAAAAACAAACAAACCAAAAGCTATGAAAAATTGTGAAAAGATGGTGACTTTCAATGCTAGCATCCAGAATTGGCAGTAAATAACGGACAAACATGTCTAGGCCAAGTCTCCCACCTCTATGGCCTAGCCTAGGCTATAGATAGTATGCGCTTGGCTAAGAAGCTCATAACATTGCCATCCGGAGGTATAACGGACCAACACACAAAACTGTGTGTATCCATGAACGTTTATAGTCAGGTTAATACAGTTCAGTGAGCATTACTCATAAACGCGGATCAAAAAACAATAACAAAGACCTTTGTGACGTCATCTTCGTACAATCTATTGGAAATCCCAAGCTTTGTTTTTCGCCTTTTTTTTTTCCTTTTTACTGAAGAGCTCTCGCATCCTTCATCCCATAATCCCAATTCCTATTTTTATTTTATTGCATTCAAAAATTTTACTTTTCAAAGTTTAATTCTTTTCCTAAGAAATTTATCACATTTATCATTTATGTGAACAAAATGTGTTCTATTAAAATATTTTTCATGAAATTCAATTTTATTTTTAGCCACAAGTTGCACCTAGTTTTCATGATATGTTTATGATTTTTCATGATTTTTTCCGTGTTTTTCTTTCAAAAACCCATTAGGCCTATATTGAAATATAAAGCAATAATAATAATGCTCAAAATTTTTTAGTAAGTAGAGAATACAAATTTCATGTGCCCCCATTGGAAAATGGATTTTGTTTCTTTTTCCTTGTGAATAGTTATTTTTTTCCTCTCCTTAATTAGTTTTTCAAATTTTGAATTTTTTATGCGATTGTTCACTTTGATTTTCAAAATTTTAAGAACCTAAATAGTTAATAAAATATTTTTATTATTCCTTCTTTTTTTTACTAACTTACTTACTTACTATTATTATTATTATTATTATTATTATTATTATTATTATTATTATTATTATTATTATTATTATTATTATTATTATTATTATTATTATTATTATTATTATTATTATTATTATTATTATTATTATTATTATTATTATTATTATTATTATTATTATTATTATTATTATTATTATTATTATTATTATTATTATTATTATTATTATTATTATTATTATTATTATTATTATTATTATTATTATTATTATTATTATTATTATTATTATTATTATTATTATTATTATATAATTTCAAACTATTCAAAATGTAAATAAATTCATGTTGACATGTTATGACATCAATATTCTACAAAATGCCCTATTTGTGTCAAGTATTTTTTACCGTACATGTTTTAATTGTTTGATTTTGGTAAAACTAGCGGCAAATTTTTGGCAAATTTTGCTATTTTGATGGCAATTTTTTTCCATTTTTTATGACAAATTTTGGCGTTTCAAATGGCAAAAATTCGAGGGGACAGATTATTATTATTATTATAATCATCGTTATCATAATTATCATTATTGTTGTTATTATCAATTATCATCATCATCAATATTATCATTAATATTGTTGTTGTTATCATCATTATTATTGTCATCATCATCACCACCATTATTTGTTGATTTTTTTTTTCTTTAAATACCGTATCTTAAACTCTTTTTACTCCAATTTTTAAGTAAGCGAAAAGATTTGTGTATATATCCCTCTATTTTTCTCCCAAACGCATTCGTGTTTTGAATTCGTTTGTCAAAACATCGGTAATGGAAGATTTTCATTTCTTTGGTCTACAGTTTTACTATACTTGTTTGACTTTGTCAATGTGTTGTGATAATTTTGATGTTGAAAAGTCATGAAATCCTTCCTGCAAGCTGACGTGTTCTCTTGTATCCTCTTCTCTATCATCGTCTTTGTCGTTGTCGTTATCATTATAGTTGTTTTTGAAATGAGAAAATGAGGTCAGTAACGTCACGATTGCAATCACGTGATACGGTATTGCACACATGCAATTTGATTAAAGGCTATTCCAATACTCTTCAACAGTCGTAGCGTCACTTCCTTCCCGATGACGCATGGTAACTTAGTAACACTGGCTCTAAACTATCGGAACAATGGCGAACGCCCGTATGAAATATTTCCCCGGTGAGCATAAAAGCGTATCCAGAGGATAAAAAAACATAAATTTGATCATGTTTTGACTTTTACACATTCTGATCACAAGGCATATGAAAAGTTCTAGCCAACATGAAGAATAAAAAGTAATAATTTTCTTTGTTTAGAACCAAGATGGCGACGTTGCCGGGCGACGTGACATCAGACTATTGAATCCAATTAGTGTTGCTGAATTGATCGCACGCAAGCACGTGGTCTCACTCCTGTTGACGAAGGAAGGCAACTTGTTCACAGTAACAAGAGAAACAACTGCGCAGCAATTCTTTACACAATGATACATGCCCTTACAGAGAGAACGTCAACATGGTTTTGCGCATGCGTCTCTCGTCCTCGCCTGCGGTGAAGTGTCTCATGCCGCTTTAAAATCAGGTCACTTGGAGGAAGCTTAGGCGTCCTTAAATGACGAAGCGTGCTTTAATTCGAAGTAGACATAACACAAAAATGTCCATAATAAATTATCTAATGATTTATTTACCTTTTTTTAATTATGATAGCGGAACATCACTCGATTCTGCAGCCTGTGATTGTGAAAATACTAACGAAAGAATGAAAATGGAGAGGCGTCGTATATGAACGATACAGACAATTTAAGAAAATAAAACAGACTATTCATGATGCTGTTGCGAAGTCTCAGGTTTTAAAGTTGTCGTAAGGCGGGTGAAGTTGAGTTTCAAATGTCAGAAAAGGGCGACGAAGGGGGAGATTTGAAGGACATTGAAGTATCAGTGGACGGGACGTACATGACTAGGGTGTTCTCGGCAAAGTGTGGACTAGTACCGCAATGGGTTGTGCGACAGGGAAAGTACTCGATACTGGTGTATAATCAAAGGTATGTACGTCATACGATTGGTGGAAAGCTAAGCATGGGAAGATTCGGAATAGCTCGTAAGATGGAGAATAACGCATGAAAAGGATTGTACGTTGAGGCATTTCGGTTCTTCGGGTTCCATAGAGCCCGCTGTAGCAACATAAATTTTTTCACACTCTGCGGAGAAGCATCATTTGCGATACACCCGATTTATCGGTGATGGGAATACAAATAGTTTTAGAACGGTAGAAAATTCTAAACCTTATGGGGAAACGACAGTTGAGAAGGTGGAATGTACTGGTCACGTACAAAAAGAATGGGTACCCGGCTTAGGAAGGTGAAAAATTCTATGTCTGGAAAAAAAATGAGTGACGGGAAGAAAATAGGAGGGAAAGGCAGATTGACAGATAAAGTGATAGATGAAATATAAATTCATTACGGCAATGCTATCCGTGCCAATAAAAATGACTTGAGTGGTATGGGAAAAGCAATTTGGGCCATTTACTTCCATAAGCTATCCACGGATGAGAAGCCGTACCATAATCTATGCGATGAAAAATGGTGTAAGTATAGGGCGGTGATTGCGAAACGGTCGCATGACAATAGCCTATCACCTGCGATTATGGAGGCGTGTAAGCCCGTTTTCCGCGACTTGTCGCATCCCGACCTTTTACGTAATTGCCTTGACGGGTTTATGCAAAATGCTAACGAGTCGTTGAATAGTTTGGTATCGAAAATGTGTCCAAAAAAGTCATATCACGGATTAAACACTGTTGAAATCTCTGTGGGGCTGCCAGTGCTGGTATATAATGATGGTACAGTGTCATTGAGAAATGCTTTAGAAAAAAATGCAAATATCATGCGATTTATTGATTGAGCAATTCTTCCGGATTACCGACGCCAATCAGATTAAGCAGGCCAGGAAGCGAACCACAGAAGCATCGCTCGAGGCACGGCGTGCCAGACGTAATGCCAGATTGGCAGTCGAAGAGACCCAGGCAAGAAAAGAAGGATATCCGTACTCCAAAGGTGATCACTGAAGGTAGGATGAACAAAATCGCAATCGTTTTTCTCCGAAAAATGGCATTTTGCGCCCCCGCGCCCTTGATAACTTTTTTATTTATCAACCGATGACTTTTAAATTTGGAACATATACTCTTCTTATTACTGTCTATAGAAGAAACTAAGGATATTTTATTTTATTATCTTTGTAAAATTTGATTTCACCATCTGCCAATTGTGCGAAAAAATACCAGTCAAAAGGCTTAACTTTGATGCAGTACGAATTTTTTTTGTTGTATCGGTCAATCATATCTATAGTCTCTTTTGTAGATTAACATCATTTTTTTACATGCTGGCAAAGTTTCGAAACCCTGTCAGGTAAATCTTTTACAAAACTTTGCGGGCGGTGAGCATTCCATTTCTCTCAATGAAAATCTGAAATTATCACAAAAAATGCAATTTTTCATATTATATATATATTTTTTTTTTTTCTCATAGATAAATTATTCTATAGTGTCTTATCCAAAGGGAAGGACTGTATCTTTAAAGCTCTATTTTTTATGATTTATTTCGTCTCATGCCTGTCTCCCTGGTGACCCAAAAAACCAAATGCCTCATTACCGATAGTGATATGGCTACTTTCGTTTACGAGCTTTGTTTTTTATGAGATAAGGAACAGTCTTTCCTAGTTTCTAGTTCTCGTCATTCATTTTAGAATTATAATGTTCCAGTTTATAACTTTTGCTTTGTCAAGAATATTCTATTGTGCATTTTAAAACATGTTCTCCATTTGAAGAAAGTCATTAATATTAAAAGTAAGGTTGCGATTTTCTTAAGTTTTTTTCCGTGCCTCCGTTGGTGGTGTATTATAATACTAACAAACTGCTTTTCTACACCTCTGTCGGCCATGTAAATGCTAGTCTTTGACAGAAGTTTGACACGCTGGTTAATGATTGCCGATGTCAGTTTATAATGATAGTAATGATTTCTTTTTACTGACAAAAATATATATTATTATTATTATTATCATTATTTTAAATTTTAATCCAAAGAAAGAAACAATTGACCTCTGTCACTCTATCAATCCACTGAAATGACTTTTCATAATTTTCATACTTAGAAATTAATTTTAACTCAAGGTGAGCGATTAGTTATAATGCTTCTTATATTCATTGAATTACGGCCTTCATATGGAATTTTCCCCAAATATGACAAGAATGATAATTTAAGAAAATAATTCAATTTTTAAAAATTGTCCTTTGGGATCCCGATACTTTCATACAAAATTGGAAAATTCTGAAGGTTTTTGTCTTTGACAATAGCATAAATTAAAAAATAAATAAATTCTCTTTATTCTCCTCTGGAGGAAATTTGTCTTTGGGGTCTATTCTAAAGGGAAACTGAAATAACCCAGGAATTGCCGCAATGCAGGACCACAAACTGAGCTAGGCTAGGGCTGAGGTGACTTGCTCAAGGCCACACAACGTAGTGACAAAGTGTTCTTATGATGAGATTTAAATGAGTTCACCCATATTGATTTATTCCTCAATTGATCTGGGAGTGGGAGGAACTGTTTTATTAACCTTGAATTATACCGCTTAAGCTAAACGAATATATTATAGTCTACATGTTATTTTTACAAACAATTGTCATTTCATTGTGGTAAAAGGCAATATGCACAAATCAGCAGAATGATCAATCAAACATTTTACAGAAGCATGTATTCCCTATGTATGTACAAAATACACACGCGTGCAACTGGTTGGATCTGGGTCAGCCCAGATACTGTCCTTTTGTTGGTTAGGGCAGAGTAGACACAGTTGTTTTTTTTTCAAGAATAATGTTTTTGATTTTCATTTGGAGTTGATTGAAATTTGTTAACAGTATGAATAATACTATTAAACGAATCAACGTTACACATAGTTGTGTGTGTTGACACGCTATATCTGGCTGGCAGATGTCATTATTAAAAAAAAATAAACCCATTGCATCAAAAGATTTTATATAACCAACGTTTAAGTTTTCAGGTAGTTTTCTGTGTTGGTTCTATTGATCAAGCGGTAGAACAGTACGTAATTTACTCAAACAAATGCCATCGATTGCAAAACATGTGTAGTTTTCTATGTTTGTCAATCATAATAATAATTGTGTACATTGTGACGACTGCCCGAGATTCGTGGTTATCAAGGTCTTTATTGACGTCACTCTGATATTAGTTATTATTTTAATCATCCATGTTTATGATCAATTATTACTAAACTGTATGAATAAGACTATAAACAATCAACGTAACACATACTTTTGTGTATTTACACGTTATATCCTGTTGACATCAATAGTTTTATATAGCCAATTACAGCTATATGGGAGTAAGAGAGGGAGATGAGAGGGTGAGAGAGAGAGGGAGAGAGAGAGAGAGAGAGAGAGAGAGAAAGAGAGAGAGAGAGAGAGAGAGAGAAGAAGAAGAAGAAGAAGAAGAAGAAGAAGAAGAAGAAGAAGAAGAAGAAGAAGAAGAAGAAGAAGAAGAAGAAGAAATGAAAAGTCCATTCATATTTCATTCTTTCTCACCAGTGATAGCCGAGTAGAGCCATGTGATAAAGACCCTGATGAGTGACGTGTACATTGCTATTTCCTGCTTCACGGTCTGTACTGATTTGTATCCTGAATTGGCAAACTGCCTATAATAAATGTTGAATTGAATTGAATCTAATTGTTTCATCGTATTACACCAGATAATTCACTGACAGGTGACACATATGTCGCTACTTGTCTTGGTTTAAAACTATTTACCAATTAAACACAATGACTCGCATATCTAAACAATTTTAACTCCAAAAAAACTGTCGTAGAAAAATAAGTTGTCTTTGAATTTATGTTTTAACGATTTAAATATAAAAGTGAAACTTCGTTTGAGTGAATAATTAGTTTGCCTATGTTGTCTTCTACCTTTGATTAAATCGTAGATTTTCATTCTGCACAGATTAACTAACAATGAGGCGAGAGACTTCCGATTGTCCAGCCATCGACCATCTCATCTATATGCCTATCTTCAATCTCACTTTCTCTCTCCGACCCATCAATCAATCCATCTATCTATCCACCCACCTATCCACCAATCGATTATTTCCATCCATCTATTTATCTATCTACCTGTCTCTCTATCCATCCAACTATCACTGCATCATCCATCCATCCATCCATATACACATTCATCGAATTCATCCATCCACCCATCTATTTATCATATTCATCCTTCTATCTATCCATTCATACATCCATTTATTTATCCCATCCATCCACTCATCCATTCGTCTATTTATCACATCCATCCATCCAGTATGCGTGTGTGTGCGTATGTGTTTTGTGTGTGTTTATTTTATGTCTGTCTGTTGTGTGTGTGTGTGTGTATGTGTGTGTGTTGTGTGTGTTTGTTATTATTATTATTATTATTATTATTATTATTATTATTATTATTATTATTATTATTATTATTATTATTATTATTATTATTATTATTATTATTATTATTAATATTATTATTTATTATTATTATTATTATTATTATTATTATTATTATTATTATTATTATTATTATTATTATTATTATTATTATTATTATTATTAGCATTACTATTATTGTTGTTATGTTTTTTTACGGGACCCCAGATTAATATTGTGGAATCACTCAACTCAGAAGTGTTAAGTGATTATGTGGGAGAACAGTTTTATTACTGAGTATAAGTTAGAGTATATACAAATATATCGCAACAACATTGTAAGTACGAAAAACAATATAAATAATTCAAATATGGAAAGTAAGGAACAAAGAGTGCATCATTTTCTTGGGCATGCCACTCCGATATTTGTAAACACAAATAATATTTTAAACAATGGACTTAATGGATAATAACTAATTAAGCTGTAACTTAAATCAATTAGCATGGGTAATTTGAGTAGGCGTCGACCATTACTAACCAGTTATTGCCCATAAAATTTACAGCATGATCGATGTGTACTCCACGGTGAGTCTGGGGTTACCCATGGATGGTTTGGTGGGTTGTTCGGCACACGTAACACATCCATGACACGTATTGACGATGTCAGGATCATACCTGGTAAATATACGATCGTTCGTGCTAATTGTTTCACGAGTTTCATGCCAAAATGACCGTGGCGGAAGATAATGAGGACGTGACATTTCAAGCTCTTAGGAGTAACGATTCTTGATCTGTAGAATAATCACCCATTAGACGTTGACACCATGTCCTTTAACTTGAAGAATGGCTTAAGATTGTCCGTTTTGGAATCTGATTTAGACAATTTACGACTCGGGTTTCACATAGCAACGGATTTTGTGTCATATTTAGCCGATTCTCTAGCGATGATTCTGGGATCAGTCCCTGTCCCTGTATCTATTTCGAATTCAATTTCATGGTTGATATACAGTCGTAGCTAACTTAACCAGTGACACTGAAACGAAATTGACCCGAGACATGCGACAAGTCGTGTTGCCGTTTGGCGAACTCGACATACTCTTTTTACGTTACAGGATCTCTCGATATATCCAGTTTTCTGTCAGAAGCGGCAAACGGATGTTTTAAATTTGCAGTTTTGTCTGGTGTGGCGCCCATCGCGTCTCGAGCCGTTTTGATTTTTATTGTCAAACTCCGTTGTCGGCTCTGTCTGTCTTTCTTTCGAACATTTGATACGCTGTTTGTTTTGACTTCCTTGCTGAATTATCGGAGTATGTTTTCTTTGAGACTTAATTCTATGGACCTCTGGTTGAACAAATAATGCAGTCTCGTTAGCCATTCTTGAGGCATCTTCTATCACCGTGGCCACCTCCATGGCTTTGTTAAACGAAATCTGGTTCTCTTTTTGCTTGAAAAGAGCTGCAAGAACAGTGTGTTGTTGACTGCACAAATAAAACAGGACCGCATGGCTTCATCCAAGGGATTTTCAATGGATGGGAAATCGCATGTGACAGAGCTCTGGCAACTTCTAGCTGCCCACTTCTGAATAGTTTCACCTGGTTCCCTCTGGAGGCCCGTCCAAAATTTATAACGAGAAACAGAGGAGGGTGGTACTGCTCCATCATATATTTTTCGATTTCTGCAAGACTGAGTGCGGTTATCGCCTTGGCTTATGTTTCTTAAATCGCCATGTTAGTATATTGTAAACAACCAGTGTTTGGTTTACACGGAAAACGTCTGCTTTCTTCTCATCAGGTACGGAGTGCGCAGTTAAAAATGTATTACAATGTTTCTAGTAGTCGCTCCATATCTCTAAGACAGGGTCGAATGCGATAAAGCTCGGAATTGCTGGCGGTTTTGGTAAATATATATATTGCTACCGGTCATAAGTTTCATGAACATTTCCATCTGCTTGAAGATGTATTGCCACGTCATGGGCGGCTGTCCACGACCTGCTTTTTTTTTGCTCTAGTTGGTTCAGCAATTGTTCATTTTGTTGTTCAATCTCTTTTTGTAATATGGTAATGAACTCTTTGTTTGACCTGATGATAGTAATACTGACACATTATATTATGTACAATAAGGGTACGAAGATGTGACGCGAACTAAGGGTAATAAATTATTGACGAAATATAACTATATTTATTTCCACGTGATGGGCGACTGTCCACGAACAGGGCGTCTTACAACGTGCTGACCACACTGCAGGCAGAAAAGGCACTTCCTCCGGTTTTCTCGGGTGGCGCAGCCTCTTATGGTTACCACACTACTATGTTATGACGATCGACCCAATCATCAAATCCGGTCCGCACTCGTGCACCGTCGCAAACCCGCCCGGTAGCATCGTCACAACACACCGTTCTGCCGTCCCAGGATCTTGCCCACAGCGGGTACATGTTGGACAGGTGGAAAGACCCCACCGATGAAGCGCACTTGCCGTTAGGCAGCTCCTCGACCGAAGCCGATTCGCAGCTACCCAGTGTCTCCTCTTACTGGTATCAAAGCCTGGCAACGTCTCACCAAGCTTAGAGAAGTGTACGTCCCCGCCCCCACGAGGGATTAAATTCGTCCAAACCGACTTCCATCTCGTATGTGCAGCTCTGTTCGTAGTCAGGGATGAAGTGCATCATTTTGCACAATGAATTTCTAGACGATTTTAAAGATGGCGGCCCACATTGAAACTTGGTCAAAGGAGGAAATCAGAGCTGTCATACGTTTTTTGAACGCCAAAAGTCTGAATCTTACCGAAATTCAGAGTGTATATGGTGAGCATGTTATGAGCCGTACACAAGTCTATCACTGGTTTAATTTGGTTGAAGCCGGCCATTCCGACTTGACAGACAGGGAAGGGAGAGCGCGTTCGATAACTGCGACGTCAGAAGACAATGTGAAGCGAGTTGATGAGCTTATTCGTCAAGACAGGAGGTTGGAACTTCATGAAATCGCAAGCAGTCTTGAAATTTTGGAAACTTCTGCCCATAGAATTGTATTTGATGGACTTGGCTACAGAAAAGTCAGCGCAAGATCGGTTCCTAAGCAATTGACAGACAATCATAAAGAACAAAGATTGGACATCTGCAGGGAACTTTTGAGAAGAAGCAAGAGCTCACGCAGGGTTCACGGGCATACTGCCAACGCCGGCGGAGACTTTCTAGGGTACGATGTGACTTTTCTTGACAGCATAGTCACCGGTGATGAGACTTGGTTGCACCAATGCACCCCAGAAACAAAGCAAGATTCGATGACATGGAAACATCCATCCTCACCTGTCGCGAAGAAATTCAAAGTCATGCGTCAGCAAAGAAAATAATGGGAACTGTTTTCTGGGACAGTCGTGGTGTTATTCTGTTCGAAACCTTACAACCTGGAGAAACAATCAATGCTGCAAGGTACTGCCAAACTCTTGACAAGTTTAGGGAGGCCATTCGCAGAAAGCGCCCAAGGCAGTTGACCAACGGGGTCATTTTGCAACACGACAACGCTACACCCCACACAGCACGAATGACGCAAGGTTGGCTAGAGAAATATGGATGGGAGATTTTGCCACACCCACCACACAGTCCAGACCTCGCACCATCTGATTATCACCTCTTTGGGCCACTGAAACGTGAGCTGGCAGGAAAGCGCTTTGATGTCGATGAAGAGCTTGTTGACCATGTGCGGAAATGGCTACAAAACCTTGACGGAAATTTTTTTCCGAGAGGGTATCTATTCCATGGTGCGGCGTTAGCAGAAGTGTGTCTACAGACTTGGCTGTTACGTAGAGAAATGAAGGACGAGCCAAGGTATGAACACGTACAAGAATTTTGTTGATAGCATAAAAAACGCGGATTTTACAGGCATTTTTCGATTAATTATGAAAGAGCCCTCGTAATATGTTTTTGTTCTGGTCATATTCGATTGGTTAAACATTTTCATGACAATTTTTCACCAATGTACGTCGGTTGTAGTTTAATTTATTTTTGACTTTTGCGGGTGTTGATTAAAATGTTGGGTTGACATTAATAAATCATTATTGACTTTGACATTCATATACACATGAAATGACCGAAAGACGAGACTGGCGGTTATTATGGCACTGGCAATGTCCAAGTTGAACATTAATCTAATGTTATTTTCTTTAACGACCTCGATGAGTCCGTTTTAACGCGTTATATGTACTTTTGGTATCGCGACACTGCACAGTGAGAAAAATTCTCTATAGTGAAAATTAAATTAATAATTTAATTAGAATGTTATCTTTTCCTGACTTAATTCGTATAATAAAAATGTTTTTCTTTAAAAGCGTGTTAAATAATCGTTCAAAAACCACCTAGATTTTTTGGGAAAATAATATACGTTTAAAAAGCTTTAGGATAAAAATTACAGAAGCTTGATCCATAAAACGTAAAAAATTCTGCTTGGACTTGCACAGCACAATGAAACACTTCTTGGCTGTTAGGAAAGGATCTTTGGCTATGTTTAAGTGCTCAAGAATGTCATAAAACAAAAATATGTAAATATGCACATTGATACGACATCAACACATCGGACTAACATTTATTGTCAAATATTAGTGGGGCTTGACCTCTTTTTGTATAATTCGTTGCATATAATTTGATCGTAAAGGTTATATTCTGAGACAGCTATGAGACTAATTACTTATGGCTGTTTATTTTCATTCATTATGTAACGGGGAAATCACAATTTAATTTTATTTCCACCTTAAACACCGCATTACACGGGGTTATAGTCATGCAATGTAAACTTAATTCCGATCCAAAGGGTAACAGACAATTGATATACATTTGTCTAACCCTTCAGGAACTGGGATACATTCCAGCACTATGGGCTCTAAGAGACTTCTAATTATAGGAAGGTGTCATATTGATAAATTGGAGAAGATATTCCAGAAACCCCCCCAACCCCCACCACGCATGGAATAGATGTCCATTGTTGGCATATTGGAGTGAATATATATATATATATATATATATATATATATATATATATATATATTCACTCCATATATATATTTATGAGTGTTGGTGGGTACTTGTAGGTACGAAAGTGCTCGATAATGGTGGTTAGAGCTAATATAGAATGCCAGTTTTCACTCACAATTTTGTGGCCGAGACGAAATAAGTATATATATAAATATATATATATATATATATATATATATATATATATATATATATATATATATATATATATATATATATATATATATTTATATGGGGGCAAAGTGGCCGAGTGATCAACTACAAACCTACGGATCCACTCCAACAAGCAACAACACACAACAAACCAAACTCATGTATCACACAGTCCTGACAATGGCTGAAAAGGCCTGAAACATCGATGTCGACTTACTCCATCATCGTGGTAAATATTAAAACTATATATATATATATATATATATATATATATATATATATATATATATATATATATACATATATATATATATATATATATATATATTTATATGATATATCAAGTATAATTATGATCAATTTCTCTTTCACTTCCTGATGAGAAGAAATGCTCAAAACAATATTGTAGTAGTTGATCATACATTGAAATATTTTATAAATAGCTCCTTTTATATAAACGTTGAGCACTTTTATTTCATGGTTTTTGTATTTATATATATATATATATATATATATATATATATATATATATATATATATATATATATGTATATATATATCTATATATATATATATATATATATATATATATATATATATATATAAACATATTTATATTTATATATGCCTGTGTGTGTCTCATTGTATGTGTGTGTGCGTGTGTGTGCGGGTGTGTGTGTGTGTGTTTGTGTTTATTGATACATGAAAACATTTTTCCTTTTCATCCACGAAACAGGTCAACTTTATGTTATTTGCATTCCCTGATGCAAAAGCGTGCAATAATAATGACGTAAGTAGCTAATAACTTAAATTACACTTTCTGGGTGAGATCTTCTGACCTCTCATCTAGAGATAATATAACCTTTGCTATGTCTTAATCCCCCTTATCTTGATTTTCCCTTCCCTTCTTGTTATCTGTCTTTGTTCTCGATTGAGTGTTTTCTTATTTTTTTCATTGGCCTGCTGGGGGTTTTATGCTGGAGAGGCAGTCAAAGGTATATTGTGTTCGCTATTTACGTTGAGTTTTTTCCCGGTTGTTGTAGTCTTCTATTATTATTTTTGATATATATATATATATATATATATATATATATATATATATATATATATATATATATATATATATATATATATATAAGTATCAATCCACTATTAAGGTGACCACTGTGAAATGCACCAATTGGAGGACCAAGCATATGTCTTGTTCAAATTGATTAAACTGTTCAATCTTTGTTCAAATGAGTATAGTTTGATGCCCTACAATGATTTATGAACACAATTCTGATGCTTGATGATCACAATGGTATATAGAAAATTACTCGGTCCCCCTACTGTTTTACTAAGTGTTTCTGTAGCTTTAAGGAGACATTTGGTAAAAACATGTTTTTAGGGAGACCACATTAAAAAACCCTTTTAGGGAGCCCAGTATATGTTTATATATGTGTATACCTAAGAGTGCATTTTCAAGTGAGCTACCACCAAATTGTCTAAAATAAAGTAAGTCCTTAAGATTAAGAGCTTCATGGCCATAGTGTCGAAGCTTATCCCAGTGTGCGTAGAGTGAAGTGGCCGAGCAACGCATTTACTAACTCCTGGGAAGGTCCATCCCTCAGAAGGGGCGCTCAGGGAAATAACCTGGGACTCAAACACGGCAAAAAATATTCCCAGTTGCTCCGTGCGCCATTGTTTTTGCAGTCCCCGACCCCTTTAGAAACCTGACGACCCAGGTTAAGATCAGAGATAGAAGGGACCAGGCAGAGGAGTTTATTTGTTGTTGTTGTATACCACTGAATGGACTTGGTTTGTTTTGTTTTGTTTTTTAAGGGTTTTACGGCGCTTGCAACACATTAAGGTCATATCAGCGCCAGTAAAAAGGAAGAAAATGGGATAGTAAAAAGTTCTGGAACTACAATTAGAGCACCCAATAAAAAGTAAGGCAAAAGGGATTTGTTTCAAATAGGAAACAGTAGATTCCAAGAGCCCACTATCAAAGTACTTAGTTTGAGATCACCTAAACGTCTCATTCAGACACAAGCACAGGTCCCAACAAAGAGGGATACACTCAAATGTTTACAAAGCATAAATAATATGTAAACAAAACAATAAAGAGCATAACAGACAGATGATTTACAAGGGAAAAATATAATCTCCCAAAACTCGAACTATACATTTGACTGTTTCCCTCCCAGCCAGGTCCTGGACAAAACCAAGTAATCCCATCCCGAGACAAAGACAGAAAACAAGTTGGAAAACAGACATAGGGGGATAGAAGACGCAACGAGTACGTCTCTGCCCTTTATGGGAAGTCGGGAACCCCACCCAGTGAATGGAGTTGGATGGATAGGACAGCAGATCTGATGGACACAATGAACGGCTTCAATCAACATCTCATTCACTTTAACTTGCACAATGCTTGCTTTGGTTTCGTGGTAGACAGTTCGTCTGACGCCCGAGTTGCCAGGGTTCGAATCCATATTTGTGGCGATGCAGAGTCATTGTAAAAGTCTCATTTACAGTCTCACTTGTGTTAATTGGAGTACGTTACTGAATTGTAACAACGTTGTTCGTGTCCATATAAATGTACTACCACTACCAGCTGCACGTTGAGCTCATTGTGGGTTTTATGATACATCAAGCTCGTGTAAAATTACATTTACATTTGACCGAAAAATGATACATAACGATAGAAGTCTACAAATCATATTGCAGGTTTATTTCAGTTCCAAAAGCCATCACAAACATTCATCCACTGTATCACATAAGTCTTTGGTCACCAAATAAAAGCATGAAGTTTGTTATGTGTACAGTGCAACATAAAAGGATAGAAACAGTTTTACTGATAAAACCCTCAAATGATAACAAACCAATATGTTGTTGCTGGTAAGTTGCTTAATTGCATTTGTTAAAAAGCATAAACTGTGAAGCAAAAGTGTTGAAAATCGTTTGAATAAAGTTTAATGCAAAAAAAAATAATTCTTAAGCACTTTATGCCGTTCTAAGCTGTCGTTGCTGCATTTTTTTCATTATTAATTATTATTATTCTGATTAAGGATGAGGGGATAAAGAAAGAATGAAATTAAATGCACAGAGGTGTCATTTCTTGACAGTCACCTCTAAAGATTGCAACTCTTAAAATTATCATAAAAAGAATAGTGAAATTTTACATTAGGTATCTAGACAATGCTGAACATAAAGCTACATTGGCCAATTAAGTTAGGGTTAGTAGAAAGACTTTTTATTCTGCCATATCTGATTTTTTCAGATAGTTCTACATAGCTGCCAACTTTTCAAAAATAAAATAAGGAACGCTCATTTGGCCCGGGATGAGGGGCGATGTGTGCCGAAGCCCGCCCCCCCCCCCTTCATCGAATCGCAACATATAAAAGTCAGCCTTTTTAATTACTATTACTAACACTAACAAGTTTGAGATGACAGAGGCTAGTCCAAATGTTGCTCAATTATCGGGTTTAGTACCAGCACATTTGAATCGTTAAAATGACACTTTCCACAATGATTGTTGTTTTGTTTTTAAGGGTTTTACGGCGCTTGCAACACATTTAGGTTATATCAGCGCCAGTAAAAAGGAAGAAAATTGGATAGTAAAAAGTTCTAGAATTACAGTTGAAGCATCCAAGAGAAAGTAAGACATAGGGGAACTGGGAACAAATAGGGATCAGATGTAGATTCCAAGAGCGTATCACCAATGTACTTAGTTTGAGATCACCTATAAGTCTTATCCGGACACAAGAACAAAATCCAACAAAGAGGAACACACTCAAATGCTTACATTATACATTAAAAAATAACAAATATAGTAATAATACATAACAGAGAGATGATTTACAAGGAAAAAAATATCATCTCCCAAAACAATAAATATGCATTTGACTGCTTCCCTCCCAGCTAGGACTCCGGCGAGGGCCAGGAAAAAAAACAAGTAATCTCATTCCAAGACAAAGACTGAAAGCATGTTGGAAAACAGATATAAGGGGATAGAAGACACAGTGTGTACCTCCCTGCCCGCTATGGGAGCTTTCCACAATGAGATCAAAATTCAGAACGGACAATATAAAGAAAGAATTCAACTGCCTCAACTTTGATAAGGACCAATACACAAGAAGCACAATTGTAAAATAAATGAAATAACTTAAGATGGTTAGAAATGCATAACTACCAACCTGGTACATCACTTGAGAGGGCGTTTTTGGGGTAAAAATTAGGTGAGTTCAGATAAAAAGTAGACGATAGCATATATGTTTTCTTTCATGCAACATAATGGTCTTTAAGTAGTATACTATAATAGTAGTTATAGTAAAATGCACCTCTAAATATTAGAGAATTCCTACTTCTTTACTTTGACAAGATAAACACACCTAAAAATGGAGTATACTTATTTTTCTTGAACCTAAACCGTTACAAAAGCTTGCTTGAAAAAAAAATTAAAATCAGATGAAGATGTTTTTAAAGGGATTAAATTTATATATTTCATAAATTAATAAAGGGAAATAATCATTGTCATCTTTAATCAATATAAGCAATTGATTTTCTTATTGAATACCTTCCAATCAAAAAGGTGGATTTAATTTTATTCTTAATTAAAATAATATTTGTAACAAATAGTGAAAGTATCAATACTGTCTTAGAATATTCAAAGTATATCGAGGCTAACATCCATATCCTATGCAAATCTCCAATACATTATGAAAGGTTTGAGTAAAATACAGGCGTCATATAAACGAATGGAACTTTTTTTATTGTTGAAAATCATTTATGATAGAGGCATAATTCAAATTAAAGAGCTACACAAATGGAGATTATGCTCTCACTGGACACCAATAATAATGATAATAATAATAACAACAATAGTAGTAGTAGTAATAGTAATAATAATGGATCAATAATAATAATTCATTAGGCTCACATGGCTTTTTTACCACAAAGTAGTCAAAAATTACAAAATACGGATTTTGAACTAAAAATAAGCACTTACGGACTCAGGAAGTCAAATACGGAACAAAGCCGTTTTTAACAGAACGGTTGGCAGCTATGGTTCTACAAAGCATTTGTCTCTCAAGCTGAGCAAATGAATGTTCATATAATATAAAAAAGGATATTGCAATGTTGAACAGATTGTACTATATAAAGATAAAACGTTTTTGTAAACCCCCAAAATATGTCAATAACACTATACAAAACAATGAATGTAATACAAATCAAATTCATGATTGTCATTACACCGATTGAAACGCTCTTTCCCTTCTATATTTATTTCTTTCATTAAAAATCTTTGTCTTCACCAAACTAATTAGTGTACCTTCAGGGATTCCTTTTTGTGAAAATACCCTGTGGTGTTTTAAGAACAGAATAATTTCAGACTTTCTAGGTAATGATCCTCTTGAACCATGTGCTGAAACATCTTCGACAAAGTTTTTAAAATATGACTTGACTCTATCTGTATCCTCATCTGACCATGACATGTATCTCCGATTTTTGCTTGAATTCCTCTTGGGTTCAGTTTGTTTTGAAGAACACGTAAGCTGATTTGGCACTCCTGCTTCACCATCAAATATTTCTTCTTGATTTGCAGCTGTTACTATGGATGTTCCAAAATTTGCATTTGAGTCTCTATTCACTACAGAGTCATTTGTTTCAATGTTACAATTTCCTTCCCCAGTGACCGATGCTGAGTTATCAATTTGACCCAAAAAATGACCAACTTCTGTTATTTCTCGTATTGCAAGTGGACACTGATAAATGTTTTGATTGATTGATTCACTGTGTCCCATATGTCGATAGAAGACATCTCTCTCGTGTTGTGGGACATCAAGTAAGGCAAATAATGTCGAAGCTCGGTGCCTGAATTTATCAGCTATTAACAACTGGGGTTTCTCTAAATCCTTTACTAAGGAAGTGACATATTTGATGGCAATGTAACCACATACATGATCTTTGGATATCCCTGTATTTGGAAAAAGAAATGGGTTGTCTGAAATATCAACAGCTTTACGCTCCTGTGCAAGTTTCCTTAAAGGCTGAATTGTGTCATTGGGTATCAACACAGGGACCAACATCTTGCTTCCCTTTCCAGACTGATAGGCCAGCTTATACTTCTCAAGTAACGCTTTTTCCAGAGGATCAGTGACATGTTGTACAAGCTGGGGATCAACCCATACACTGAATCTGCATCATTCAAGTCTTTTAACAACATCCTTGCGGGTTCTCCGCCTCTCCTCGCATTAAACATTGTAAGCCTAGCTACGATGACATTGCGAAGCCTAACAAACAAATGTGAATCAAATAATTGATAATCATCCTCACAAATACGGACCATCTCTTCAGTAATAAATTGCCGTAGCTTCTTTATATCATTCTCTAATGGCATCTCTTTGGGTTTTCTCAAATTTGTTCTCTTTGCTTCACATTGAACTCTGGCTGTAAAAAAAATACTATCCCAATTATAATCCAGGACAGCTTTGAACAAATCTATCTCTGCGGATTCTTCCATTTTGTTTTGCATTATATATTCCCCTTTTAAGAAATTAATTAACTTTTTCAATATAAATCCAATTGAAAGCTTCAAGCCTGCTTTCAATGTCCCATCCTCTTTCAAAGTCATTTCAGAAATGGTTTGCGATATTTCATTAAAGTTACAACGCTTCACCACGTCCTCTCCAGAGAAAGAAGGTTGATTTGTTCTCTTCCTAGTTTTTAAAATCAAATTTCCTAAGTTGCGTAAATCACTCATTATAACTTTTCTCTCCTTCTTTGAACTTTTACTCCACAATTTTGTTCCTAACAATACTATAGCTTTGTCTGATCGACACAAATTTCCCACTTCATCATTCCGAAATTTGTCAAGAATATTCTCCTTTATTTCTTTACTTGCATTGGGAGCCACGGGATAAAATTTTACAACCCCAGTACACAGAGCATGCTCAGTACTACATTTCTTTTTGTGTTCATAAACCCTTCGTCCAGAGTAAAACCCCTTACAGCCAGCACACATAACAACTTCATGTGACCCTTGTGCTCTCTCACGCATAACTATTGAATTGTTTCTAGTGTTTGAATAAAAAATGCCCTTTTTCTTGAGATAATCCATTGTTCTATCCCTTTCCTTTACAGGCTGTTTCATGGCCTCTGTAACTTCTGTCTCATCTTTGTGTTTCCTCATCAAATGCCTTGAGAGTTTTGTTTGCAACTGTCCACAGTATTGACAAGGTCTCCTTGGCTTTTTGTATTTCTCTGGAAAAAAAAAGAAGAAAATAAAGCACATCATGCTATGAACTATGAAAATAAATCAATAGACAGATCGTATGCACATCAGCTACATGACAGCGATAGAGAGGAATAGCATTCCAAATATTTAAGGCCTGGACAAGTAACTGTCATAATTCCTTCTTGTTATATACTTTTCTACCATCTATTCCTTTGGAAGAGGTATGTTAGATTTGTGGAGACCTCTGCCACATAACAAATCCAGTGAAAAGACGCCATATTTTTGTTTTGAAATAGAAATAAATAGATCAATCCACCCACTTCA
>NC_088371.1:15000-67452 GCF_034508935.2 Berghia stephanieae | reverse complement strand
CCAGTGTGGGGTAGAAGCAGAAACGTTGAGAAGGAGGATGTAAAACTTCGCAAGTCGATGCACATAGTGTCAGGAACGCTGGCAACAACTCCTAGAGAATGGGGCTCGATAATGACAGCGATCCAGCCCCCCGATGTCCGGAGGGAGACGATTACGGAAAACTGGCTGAGTAAGATCAAAGAGAGAGGGAATGGGGATACCCCCCCCCTGAAGCGCATAATGGACGGCGCCCCCGGTTCGAGCCGAAATAAGTCCCGGCAACCCTTGTACGCAGAATCCCTGACTACAAACAGAGCTGCACATACGAGATGGAAGTCGGTTTGGACAAATTCAATCCCTCGTGGGGGCGGGGACGTACACTTCTCTAAGCTTAGTGAGAAGTTGCCAGGCTTTGATGCCAGTAAGAGGAGGCACTGGGTAGCTGCGAATCGGCTTCGGTCGAGGAGCTGCCTAAAGTGCGCTTCATCGGTGGGGTCTTTCAACCTGTCTAATATGTACCCGCTGTGGGCAAGATCCTGAGACGGCAGAACGGTGTGTTGTGACGATGCTACCGGGCGGGTTTGCGACGGTGCACGAGTGCGGACCGGATTTGATGATTGGGTCGATCGTCATAACACAGTAGTGTGATAACCATAAGAGGCTGCGCCACCCGAGAAAACCGGAGGAAGTGCTGCATGTGTGCTCAGAACGTTGTAAGACGC
Organism: Berghia stephanieae; assembly: GCF_034508935.2. Classification (NCBI taxonomy): domain Eukaryota; kingdom Metazoa; phylum Mollusca; class Gastropoda; order Nudibranchia; family Aeolidiidae; genus Berghia; species Berghia stephanieae. The sequence goes on along the minus strand of NC_088371.1, from coordinate 66,751 downwards.
CCTGTTCGTGGACAGTCGCCCATCACGTGGAAATAAATCTTCCTGACTTTTTTTCCCGCCACAGCTCGTGGTCAACTTTTTTCCCCGCTGTCAACTCGTGGTCGTCAGGAAAGTAAACTAAACGATACGTCATCTTCATGGAACCAAGCAGTCGGACGCTTGGGTGAGTAAATATAGTTATATTTCGTCAATAATTTATTACCCTTAGTTCGCGTCACATCTTCGTACCCTTATTGTACATAATATAATGTGTCAGTATTACTGTCATCAGGTCAAATAAAGAGTTCATTACCATATTACAAAAACAGATTGAACAACAAAATGAACAATTGCTGAACCAACTAGAGCAAAAAAAAAGCAGGTCGTGGCAATAAATCTTCAAGCAGATGGAAATGTTCATGAAACTTATGACCGGTAGCAATATATATATATATATATATATATATATATATATATATATATATATATATATATATATATACCACAACCGCCAGGAATTCCGAGCTTTATCGCATTCGGCCCTGTCTTAGAGATATGGAGCGACTACTAGAAACATTATAATACATTTTTAACTGCTCACTCCGTACCTGATGAGAAGAAAGCAGACGTTTTCCGTGTTAACCAAACACTGGTTGTTTACAATAATATAAACATGGCGATTTAAGAAACTTAAGTCAAGGCGATAACCGCACTCAGTCTTGCAGAAATCGAAAAATATATGATGGAGCAGTACTACCCTCCACTGTTCCTCGTTATAAATTTTGGACGGGCCTCCAGAGGAAACCAGGTGAAACTATTCAGAAGTGGGCAGCTTAGAATTTGCCAGAGCACCGTCACATGCAATTTCCCATCCATTGAAAATCCTTTGGATGAAGCCATGCGGTCCTGTTTCATTTGTGCAGTCAACAACACAGCTGTTCTTGATGCTCTTTTCAAGCAAAAAGAGACCAGCTTTCGTTTAACAAAGCCATGGAGGTGGCCACGGTGATAGAAGATGCCTCAAGAATGGCTAACGAGACTGCATTATTTGTTCAACCAGAGGACCATAGAATTAAGTCTCAAAGAAAACAGACTCCGATAATTCAGCAAGGAAGTCAAAACAAACAGCGTATCAAATGTTCGAAAGAAAGACAGGCAGAGCTGACAACGGAGTTTGACAATAAAAATCAAAACGGCTCGAGACGCGATGGGCGCCACACCAGACAAAACTGAAAATTTAAAACATCCGTTTGCCGCTTCTGAAAGAAAACTGGATATATCGAGAGATCCTGTAACGTAAAAAGAGTATGTCGAGTTCGCCGAACGGCAACACGACTTGTCGCATGTCTCGGGTCAATTTCGTTTCAGTGTCACTGGTTAAGTTAGCTACGACTGTATATCAACCATGAAATTGTATTCGAAATAGATACAGGGACAGGGACTGATCCCAGAATCATCGCTAGAGAATTCGCTAAATATGACACAAAATCCGTTGCTATGTGAAACCCGAGTCGTAAATTGTCTAAATCAGATTCCAAAACGGACAATCTTAAGCCATTCTTCAAGTTAAAGGACATGGTGTTAACGTCTAATGGGTGATTATTCTACAGATCAAGAATCGTTACTCCTAAGAGCTTGAAATGTGACGTCCTTATTATCTTCCGCCACGGTCATTTTGGCATGAAACTCGTGAAACAATTAGCACGAACGATCGTATATTTACCAGGTATGATCCTGACATCGTCAATACGTGTCATGGATGTGTTACGTGTGCCGAACAACCCACCAAACCATCCATGGGTAAACCCCAGACTCACCGTGGAGTACACATCGATCATGCAGTAAATTTTATGGGCAATAACTGGTTAGTAATGGTCGACGCCTACTCAAATTACCCATGCTAATTGATTTAAGTTACAGCTTAATTGATTCTTATCCATTAAGTCCATTGTTTAAAATATTATTTGTGTTTACAAATATCGGAGTGGCATGCCCAAAAAAATGATGCACTCTTTGTTCCTTACTTTCCATATTTGAATTATTTATATTGTTTTTCGTACTTACAATGTTGTTGCGATATATTTGTATATACTCTAACTTATACTCAGTAATAAAACTGTTATCCCACATAATCACTTAACACTTCTGAGTTGAGTGATTCCACAATATTAATCTGGGGTCCCGTAAAAAAAACACAACAACAATAATAGTAATGTTAATAATAATTAATAATAATAATAATAATAATAATAATAATAATAATAATAATAATAATAATAATAATAATAATAATAATAATAATAATAATAATAATAATAATAATAATAATAATAATAATAATAATAATAATAATAATAATAATAAACACAACACAGACACACACATATACACACACACACAACAGACAGGCATAAATTAAACACACACAAAACACATACGTACACACACGCATACTGGATAGATGGATGTGATAAATAGACGAATGGATGAGTGGATGGATGGGATAAATAAATGGATGTATGAATGGATAGATAGAAGGATGAATATGATAAATAGATGGATGGATGGATGAATTCGATGATTGTGTGTATGGATGGATGGATGGATGGATGCATAGATAGTTGGATGGATAGAGAGATAGGTAGATAGATAAATAGATGGATGGAATTAATCGATTGGTGGATAGGTGGCTGGATAGATAGATGGATTGATTGATGGGTCGGAGAGAGAGTGAGTTTGAAAATAGACTTATAGATGAGATGGTCGATGGCTGGACAATCGAAAGTCTCTCGCCTCATTGTTAGTGAATCTGTGCAAAATGAAAATCTACGATTTAATCAAAGGTAGAAGACAAAATATGCAAACTAATTATGAAGTCAAACGAAGTTTCAATTTTCTATTTAAATCGTTAAAACATAAATTCATTAACAACTTATTTTTCTACGACAGTTTTTTTGGAGTTAAAATTGTTTAGATATGCGAGTCATTGTGTTTTATTGGTAAACAGTTTTAAAACAAAACAAGTAGCGACAGATGTGTCACCTGTCAGTGAATTATCTGGTGTAATACGATGAAACAATTAGATTCAATTCAATTCAACATTTATTATAGGCAGTTTGCCAATTCAGGATCAATCAGTTACACCGTGACGCAGAAATAGCATTACACTCACTCCATCAGTCTTTATCACATGCTCTCTCGGCTATCACTGTGAGACAATGAATCATGATTGACTTCTTCTTCTTCTTCTTCTTCTTCTTCTTCTTCTTCTTCTTCTTCTTCTTCTTCTTCTTCTTCTTCTTCTTCTTCTTCTTCTTCTTCTTTCTTCTTCTTCTTCTTCTCTTCTTCTTCTTCTTCTTCTTCTTCTTCTCTCCTCCTCCTCCTCCTCCTCCTCCTCTACTCTCCTCCTCCTACTACTACTACTACTACTACTACTACTACTACTACTACTACTACTACTACTACTACTACTACTACTACTACTACTACTACTACTACTACTACTACTACTACTACTACTACTATACTACTACTACTAACTACTAAACAACTACTACTTAGCAATGACTATCCCGCATAAATCTTTGGGCCTCTTTTTCGCTTACGAAGTGCCCGAATTCCCGTCAAAATATGGGACGAAGCCGTTTCGTATATGCTATATTAAAAAATTAATTACGACGCTGTTTATTGCTGAATATGACTGAAAGTTGGCACACAGTTAGAAAAAAGGTCATTTTAGATTATGTCAAGCGACAAAACTCATGCAATTACCAGAAGACCGTTAAAAATAGATTTTTACTCTTTGGAGTAAAATATTTCTAAAATTACCGGGCGTGGAGGTTTTGTCGCTAACAAGGTAATACATGAACATTTCTTCTTTTTGGTTGTAACATTTCATATGAATATGACGAGTACTTTTCCCGTATTTTACAAAACACCATCCTAATTTGCTCTTCAAGTTTCACACTTATTACGCAAGATACAACCAAAGGTCGAAAAAAAATGCCGAAAAAGCGTCCCATATTTTCGCGTTATTTTCCTCTTTGCGGGTCATCCAAATAAATGACACATTTGAAACTGCATAACTTGTTTATTTACGAATGGATTTTCAAAATTCAAAAACATTTTTACTCAGTGGAGATAGGGCTTTGATTTTAGGCCAAAATTTTCCTCAAAAAGAGAAAAAAAATTTCATAGTCATTGCTATACTACTACTACTACTACTACTACTACTACTACTACTACTACTACTACTACTACTACTACTACTACTACTACTTTTATTACTACTACTACTACTACTACTACTACTACTACTACTACTACTACTACTACCACTTCTACTACTACTACCTTTACTACGATTATTATTACTACTACTACTATTACTACTATCTTTACTACTATTACTACTACTACTACTACTACTACTACTACTACTACTACTACTACTACTACTACTACTACTACTACTACCTTTACTACTATTATTATTACTACTACTACTATCTTTACAAATACTACGACGACTACTACTTCTCCTACTACTTCTACTTCTATTACTACTTCTTCGTCTTCACTGCTATCACAACTACTATTACTACAACCACTACTACTACTACTACTACTACTACTACTACTACTACTACTACTACTACTACTACTACTACTACTACTACTACTACTACTACTACTACTACTACTACTACTACTACTACTACTACTACTACTACTACTACTACTACTACTACTACTACTACCATTACTACTACTACTGTCTCTATTATTACTTCTTTTTATCACTGTTCTACCGCTTATCAATAGAACCAACACAGAAAACTACGTGAAAACTTAAACGTTGGTTGTATAAAATCTATTGATGCAATGCGTTTAGTTTTTTTTAAAATCATAACACCTGCCAGCCGATATAACTTGTCAACACACAAAATATGTGAACGTTGATTGTTTATAGTATTATTCATACTGTTAACAAATTTCAATCAACTCCAAATAAAATCAGGAACTAATTATTGAAAACAAATACAACGTGTCTGCTCAGGCCTAAATTTGCCTACACAGGCCGCAATTACTTCTTCTTCTTCTTTTCTTCTTTCTCTTCTTCTTTTCTCTCTTCTTCTCTTCTTTCTTTCTCTCTTCTTCTTCTTCTTCTTCTTCTTCTTCTTCTTCTTCTTCTTCTTTCTTCTTCTTCTTCTCTTCTTCTTTCTTCTTCTTCTCTTCTCTCTTCTTCTTCTTCTTCTTCTTCTTCTCTTCTCTTCTCTTCTTCTTTCTTTTTCTTCTTCTTCTTCTTCTTCTTCTTCTTCTTCTTCTTCTTCTTCTTCTTCTTCTTCTTTCTTCTTCTTCTCTTCTTCTTCTTCTTCTCTTCTTCTTCTTTTTCTCTCACTCTCTCTCTCTCTCTCTTTACTCTCTCTCTCTATCTCTCTCTCTCTCTCTTTCTCTCTCTCTCTCACACACACACAAATGGTAATTGGGGTCAAAAGGAATGTGGGACTCTGTTAGGGATAATTGAATCATACATACTAACACAATTCACATAACATACGATTTAGTGATAAAAGATCATAAAAATGGCTGACTAAAAACAATAGCTAAGTACTGATTGACGTCAAAAGACACCTATATAACCACGAACTCTCAGTTTGACGTCATTATGTAGACAATTATAATGATTGGTAAACATAGAAAACTACACAGGTTTTATTAAAATAAACAATTACAAAAAATTGATGACGTCAATTTCGTTCTATCTCTATTCCTGTATTTTGTTATATGAAACTATTGATGTCAACAGGATATAACGTGTAAATACACAAAAGTATGTCTTACGTTGATTGTTTACAGTCATATTCATACAGTTTAGTGATAATTGATCATAAAAATAATAATAATAATAATAATAATAATATATCTTTATTGTCCCCAAAAAAGTGGCATTTTGTCATTTGGTTACACATTTATAACAATACAATATTGACATAGACACACTCACACAAGATGCATACGAATAACATAGTAGTTATCGTAAAAAAAAAATTAGAAAAAAAACCCGGCATCAACAACAACATCATCATCATCATCATCATCATCATCATCATCATCGTCGTCGTCATCATCATCATCATCGTCATCATCATCATCATCATCATCATCATCATCATCATCATCACAACAACCTTCTAATTTTTCGTTACAATCCTTCACTTTCACCATTCCCCTATAACACCATGACCATCTTCATCATACTCCATATTATATTATTCCGTAACAAGCTATGAAGGGAAAGCCTGTGGTCCTCCTCTCTCTCTCTCCTCTCTCTACTCCTCTCTCTCTCTCTCTCTTCTCTCTCTCCTTCCTCTCTCTCTCTCTCTCTCTTCCTCTCTCTCCCTCTCTCTCTCTCTACTCTTCTCTCACTTCCTCTCTCTCTACTCCTTCTCTGCCTTTTCTCTCATCTCTCCCTCCTCTCTCTCCTATCTATCTATCTATTCTATCATCTATCTATCTATCTATCTCTCTCTCCTCTCTCTTCTCTCTCTCTCTCTGTTCTTTCACGCCTATGTCAGAATAGTAATATCTTCATATAATATTATATACATAACATGAAATTTTGTTATAGTAAAGTTGCATAAAATGAGATAATGAGATTTGCACATCAAATTCTCTCCCTCTTTCTTTCTAAGGGTAAGAATCTTATCTTTTGTCATCCCGCCCCCCCCTCTCTCCTCTCTCTCTCTCTCTCTCTCTCTCTCTCCCCTCTCTCCCTATCGTCCTTCATTCTTATCTATCTTTTCTGTATGTGAGGAATAACTATCGATGCTGTAAGTTTGTCCAAAATGCTCAAAACACCCGCCAGCAGGACACAACGCACCAATACACAAAACCACATGCAGTCCCGAACGCCCAAAGTCCGACCGCAAGAATTCAGTGAGAACCATTCATAAAAAGCGGTCGGCCATAAACAACTATAAGGAGCTGAGTTACTTGAATTTTGTTTCTCCCATATGAAAATAAGCTGCACATATTAATACTATTATACTCTAAATCCTAATCATACTCTCATGTGTCATACTACATGAGTGCGTGCACACAATACTCCCACCCCCCACACACACACGCATGCACATAAACACACCGATGAACAATTTCCCCTTTCCCTCTCTCTCTCTCTCTCTCCTCTCTCTCTCTCTCTCTCTCTCTCTCTCTCTCTCTCTCTCTCTCTATCTATCTATCTATCTATCTATCTCTTCCTCTCTCTCTCTCCCCTCTCTCTCTATTGACACACACACACACACACACACACACACACACACACATACAGTAGCTGATTAAAAATAATAACTAATGCAGTCGTCACAATGTACACAATTATTATAATGATTGACAAACATAGAAAACTACACATGTTTTTGCAATCGATGGCATGTTTTTTAGTAAATTACGTACTGTTCTACCGCTTGATCATAGAACCAACACCGAAAACTACGTGAAAACGTAAACGTTGGTTATATATAATCTATTGATGCAATGCGTATCGGTGTTTCGTTAATAATAACATCTATCAGTGAGTTATAACGTGATAACACACAAAAGTATGTGTAACTTGATTCGTTATAGTATTATTCATACTGTTGACAAATTTCAATCAACTCCAAATGAAAATCGAAAGCATTATTCTTGAAAACAAAAACAGCATACATACATACATACATACATACATACATACCATACCATACACATACCATACATACATACATACATACTACTACACTACATACATACATACATACATACTTCATACTACATACATACATACATACATACTACTACATACATACATACATACATACATACATACATACATACATACATACATACATACATACATACATACATACATACATACATACATACATACATACATACATACATACATACATACATACATACATACATACATACATACATACATACATACATACATACATACATACATACATACATACATACATACACACATACATACATACAACACACACATACATACATACATACATACATACATACATACATACATACATACATACATACATACATACATACATACATACATACATACATACATACATACATACATACATACATACATACACGTATAAATCATGATATAGAACAAAATATAAGATAACATAACAGAGATAGATAAATATCATCTCCTAAATCTAAAACTATACATTCGACTGTTTCCTTCCTAGCCAAGGACTCTGCATTGGTCCTGATACAACTAAGTAACATCCTTCCAATACAGAGACTTGTTCGAAGTCAAATATAGAGGGATTGAAAAACATTGCGAGTAACACTGCCCACCATAGGCGGTCAAAAGACCCCCCTCCCACCTGTAATGCAAACAGTCAACGACCCAACGATAGATTCATCATTAAACCGACGGATGGGACTGGCCGTAGTCTGGACCGTTTGAATGCTTTGTGAGTGCTAATGTAAAGTCTATTAACCACATAATCCAAGCTTTCTCAAAATCAAACGTAATTTGGCCACAGCGCAATTCAGACAGTTTTCCTATGACTGCAGTTATCCAGTCCTTGAATCTCTCTTGTTTACGATCCTATATCATTAGCCATGCATTCCAAGCACCGTATTAACAATCAATAATTTAAAAAAAAGAAAATTATTTATGCTATCGTGCGCTTTAGACAATTTCAGAGAGAGAGAGAGAGAGAGAGAGAGAGAGAGAGAGAGAGAGAGAGAAGAGATAGAGAGAGAGAGAGAAAGAGCGAATGAGAGAGATATATATATATAGAGAGAGAGAAAGAGAGAGAGAGAGAGAGAGAGAGAGAGAGGGAGAGAGAGAGAGAGGGACTACCCGTAAACCGATAACTCACAGTCCCCAAACTTTAAGACGGGAGAGGGGACACACATAGTATGATTCACAACAAAAACCATTGTCTTCACTGCTTTCACCAATATATAAATAATAGTATTCAGGAAAAAGAAACTAGAATAGAAAAGAAAAGGTGATGGATGTATTGTGGTGCCGGTTAGGGTTGATGGTTTGTTGCTGGTGATAGTAATTATGATGCGGTTGCGGTTAACATAGTAATAGTAGTCATGATGAGATGATGATGATGATGATGATGATGATGATGATGATGATGATGATGATGATGATGATGATGATGATGATGATGATGATGATGATGATGATGATGATGATGATGATGATGATGATGATGATGATGATGATGATAAGAATGTCGGTGATGATGATGTTGGTGTAGACCAGAAAGATTATAAGATTTATGTGATGAACAGATTACTCGACATAGTATATACATGTAGTTAGTCTGTCAAATCAGATCATACGTCATGGAACCTAGAGTTGAACTTAATCCGTCTGCCTAAAGCCACACTCATGCCATGGCACTGGATGTTATGACATAACCGGAACGAGTCCGGAGTTGACCGTACCTTCCTCTGGTTGCTAGGTATTCTGAACAGCTCACCATCCAATCAGGGGGTTCGAACGAAAGCTATCTTATAAGCAAGGCGCGGGGAATCAGAGGGAGTTCTTTTGCAACGTTGTTTTATATTGTGTTATTGTAGTGGTGTTTCTTATTCTTGGATGTCAGGAGGGAGACAAGAAGGATGAATGAATAAGAGTTGTTGTCTCGTTCCTATTTGTGTTCTAGATGTAATTCAGTATCCGTAATAAACGTATCGTGTTTGTATATCTTGATTTCCTTTATTCTATAACTGATTCCATTGTCTATCAAAAAAAAAAACACAAGCTTTCTTCTCTTTTCGCTTCCCTCAGTCTAGGATCAGTGTAGTGGCCTGATCTTCCACTTTTCAAAGAGTTTCCTCTGTCTATCTCTCTTAGTCTTTTCTCTCTCTTGACGCTTCGTCCTATCTGGCTCAACTGACTCTCCTGGAACGTCCAGAATCGTCACACTATGCATATTAGCTATTGCTACTAATTATAAACACAATGGCTATAAAGAAATCATTTGTATTTTATTTATGCGTAGTATGGGGTACATCTGTACCCGGCAATGCAGGAATAGGACCCAAGAAACTTCATAGGTGTCCACCTCTCATTGTCTTGGCCCAATGCTGTACACCTCCCATAGTCCTGGGTTCACTCCCCAGGTGTCCACCTCTAATTGTCTTGCCTCAATGGTATACACCTCCCATAGTCGTGGGTTCTTTCCCAACTGGTGTCCATATCCGGTGGTATAGCTTATTAGTCCCAACCGGTGTCCACCTCCCGTGATCTCATGTTCATTCCTCGGATGAAGTCCATATCGTATAGACCCGGGTTCACTCCCCATTGGTTTCTATCCCCAATAGTCCAGGTTAACTTCCCATTGGAGTCCATATCCAGTGGTCTGATGTTCACTCCCGGCTTGTGTCCATGCCCAAAGTCCTGAGTTCACTCCCCACTGATGTCCATATCCGGTGGTCCCATGTTCACTCCCCACTGGTGTCCACCTCTCAATGTCTTGGTCTCATTCCCCAATGGTGTTCACCTCCCATTGTCCTGGTTTCATTCTCTACTGGTGTCCATATCCCGTGGTACATTGTTTACTCCCCATTGGTCTCCACCTCCCATAGTCCCAAGTTCAGTCCCCAGCAGTGTTCACCTGGTTTACTCCCCCTTAGTTTCACCTCAATATCCCAGGTCAACTCCCCATTGGCGTCCATAGCAGACAGTCTCGTGTTAACTTCCAAATGGTGTCCACCTATCATTACCTTAAGCTCACTCCCCAATGGTGTTCAAGAGTTAAATTTCCGCTGTTGTCAATATCCAATAACCCCGTGTTCACTTCCTACTGGTGTCCACCTCTCACAGTCTCCCTACTCGTATCAATATCACACGGCCCTAGGTTCACTCTCTACTAGTGTCTATCTCTCATGTTCTCCGGTTCCATTCTCACAGGTGTCCATCTCTCATTGCCTTGACCTCATTCCCCACTAGTGTCCATATCCCATAGCCTAGGTTCACTCCTCACTGGTATCCATATCACACAGCCCTGGGTTCTCTCCCGACGGGTATCCACATTCCATGGTCCAGGGTTCACTCCTCACTGGTATTCATATCACACAGCCCTGGGTTCACTCCCGACGTGTATCCACATTCCATGGTCCAGGGTTCACTCCTCACTGGTATTCATATCACACAGCCCTGGGTTCACTCCCGACGGGTATCCACATTCCATGGTCCAGGGTTCACTCCTCACTGGTGTCCACATCACACAGCCCTGGGTTCACTCCCGACGGGTAACCACATTCCATGGTCCAGGGTTCACTCCTCACTGGTGTCCATATCACACAGCCCTGGGTTCACTCCCGACGGGTAACCACATTCCATGGTCCAGGGTTCACTCCTCACTGGTGTCCATATCACACAGCCCTGGGTTCACTCCCGACGGGTATCCACATTCCATGGTCCAGGGTTCACTCCTCACTGGTATCCATATCACACAGCCCTGGGTTCACTCCCGACGGGTATCCACATTCCATGGTCCACGGTTCACTCCTCACTGGTATCCATATCACACAGCCCTGGGTTCACTCCCGACGGGTATCCACATTCCATGGTCCACGGTTCACTCCTCACTGGTATCCATATCACACAGCCCTGGGTTAACTCCCGACGGGTACCCACCTTCCATGGTCCACGGTTCACTCCTCACTGGTGTCCCCATCACACAGCCCTGGGTTCTCTCCTGACGGGTATCCATCTTCCATGGTACAGGGTTCACTCCTCACTGGTGTCCACATCACACAGCTCTGGGTTCACTCCCCACGGGTATCTACCTTCCATGGCCTAGGGTTCACTCCTCAGTGGTATTTTCCTCTCATTGCCCCGGTTCACTCCTCACTGATGTCCAAATCCAGAGGTTCTGCGTTTACTTACAAGTGGTATCCATCTCTTATAGCCCCAAGTTCACTCTCCTGTAGTCCCGAGTTCAATACCCACTGGAGTCCATATCCCATATCCCCAGGTTTACTTCTAACCCATATCACACAGCCCTAGGTTCACTATCCATGGGTATCTAACTCCCACGGTCCAGGGTTCAGTCCCCAGTGGTGTCCACTCTCATAATTCTGGGTTCAATCCCCAATGGTGTCCACTCTCATAACTCTGGGTTCACTCCCCAGTGGTGTCCACTCTCATAACTCTGGGTTCACTCCCCAATGGTGTCCACTCTCATAACTCTGGGTTCACTGCCCAATGCTGTCCACTCTCATAACTTTGGGTTCACTCCCCAGTGGTTTCCACTCTAATAACTCTGGGTTCACTGCCCAATGCTGTCCACTCTCATAACTCTGGGTTCACTCCCCAGACGTGTCCACTCTCATAACTCTGGGTTCAATCCCCAATGGTGTCCACTCTCATAACTCTGGGTTCACTCCCCAGTGGTGTCCACTCTCATAACTCTGGGTTCACTCCCCAGTGGTGTCCACTCTCATAACTCTGGGTTCAATCCCCAATGGTGTCCACTCTCATAACTCTGGGTTCACTCCCCAATGGTGTCCACTCTCATAACTCTGGGTTCACTCCCCAGTGGTGTCCACTCTCATAACTCTGCGTTCAATCCCCAATCGTGTCCAGTCTCATAACTCTGGGTTCACTCCCCAATGGTGTCCACTCTCATAACTTTGGGTTCACTCCCCAATGGTGTCCACTCTCATAACTCTGGGTTCAATCCCCAATGGTGTCCACTCTCATAACTCTGGTTTCAATCCCCAATGGTGTCCACTCTCATAACTCTGGGTTCAATCCCCAATGGTGTCCACTCTCATAACTCTGGGTTCAATCCCCAATGGTGTCCACTCTCATAACTCTGGTTTCAATCCCCAATGGTGTCCACCCTCATAACTCTGGGTTCAATCCCCAATGGTGTCCACTCTCATAACTCTGGGTTCACTCCCCAATGCTGTCCACTCTCATAACTCTGGGTTCACTCCCCAATGATGTCCACTATTATAACTCTGGGTTCACTCCCCGATGGTGTCCACTCTCATATCTCTTGGTTCACTGCCCAATGGTGTCCACTCTCATAACTCTGGGTTCACTCCCCACCGGTGTCCATATCCGGTGGTCTTTGGTTCACTCCTCAGTTTTGTCAGATCCTCAGATTCTCTTCCCACTGGGACTCATCTCCCAATGTCCTGGGTACACTCCCCACTGGTGTCCATATACATTGGTTCTGTGTTTACTCACTAGTGGTGTCACTGGTGTTTACTTCATATAGGTAGTCTCGAGTTTACTCCCCGGTTCATATCCCGTGGTACTGTGTTCACTCCTCAGTGGTTCGCCACCTGGCCCAGGTTCACTCCACATGGGTGTCCATCTCCCATATTCCTGGGTTCACTCTCCACTGGGGTCCATCAAAAAGACTGGGTACATTCCTCTTTTGTGCCAGCCTCGTCAACGCAAAGACGAGTCATTGGAAAAGGCTCTTTACTTACATTCTTTCACCATACTCAGGTGTAAAATGAGTACGTTAACTGCACTGTCTCAGTCCGAAAAAAAAGTGTAAAATCTCCTGACGGTCGTCATTTCTCGTTCTACATGTTAAGTGTTGGTGTTGGCTAGGGACCCACTGTAAAGCGATTTGAGCACGTAAGTGGATATTGCTCTATATGTAAAAAAAACAAAATAAAAAAAAAAACACCAAGTTTCCACCTTTACATTCCGTATTCTCGAGTTCATCCCCCACTACTGTTACACCCGGGTCTATCGGTTTCCTTCCCTCTAATATTGACAAATTAAATGGTCCCTGGTTCAGCCCCCGCCGGTGCTCACCAATCAGAGTCCCTGTGTCATTGCGTACATTAAGATTTACTATGATTATGATGTTGTTCGAGTGAAACACCACGAGATTTATCCTCTAATCAATTCATGACTAGACTATTGCTATACAGATGTTGAGGAAAACATGGCGGTTACAGAGGTATTTTTTATAAAAACATTACAATGAAAAAATTGCTGCGCATAATAATAATAATAATAATAATAATAATAATAATAATAATAATAATAATAATAATAATAATAATAATAATAATAATAATAATAATAATAATAATAATATAATAATAATAATAATAATCATATTAATAATAATAATAATAATAATAATAATAATAATAATAATAATAATAATAATAATAATAATAATAATAATAATAATAATAAATAATAATAATAATAATAATAATTATAATAACATTATTGATAATAACAATCATAATAATAATAATAATAATAATAATAATAATAATAATAATAATAATAATAATAATAATAATAATAATAATAATAATAATAATAATAATAATGCAATCGTCTACAGACGTGGCATACATCAAAATGTATAGATATATAATTAAGAATTAATAACGACACTTTATATATTACTTTTATAAATGGAGATAGACTATCATTATGGCCTTTATTCTGAACTTGTGTGTGTATATTGATTTTTTAAAACAGTATTTTACCTCAATCTAGACCTATGTTTAGTAAATACGGTTTGCAGACATCATTTCCATAACCGTTTCCACTCCCTGTGAAAGGCACGATTTATGCACGTGTTCTAGTTTACTTTATTGTTTTATGTTGATGTGTGACGTCATCGGAACTGACACACCATGATGTGTTGTTTTTATCCTATTGATCACATACATGTGATCGTAATGAAATCGGTCAACTTTCTAGAATAAACCATCATCTGACAAAGAAGTTTTAAGGATGTCTACAATCAGACGACCTAATTTAAAATTCTAAAATGACAATTCGATGTGTATTTGATACTAAGCATCAATTTTCACAGTTGCTCATATGATAACATATAGATTGATTTAGTAAATCGATGAATTAAATGCACGGTGGATGTGTGTGTGTGTGTGTGTGTGTGTGTGTGTGTGTGTGTGTGGGTGTGTGTGTGTGTTTGCGGATGCGTTTGTGAATGTGTGTATATGTGTCTTGAGTATGTGAATGTATATGTGTGTGTGTGTGTGTGTTCATGAGTGTGTGGAGCGCCTGTTCCATCTTTAATAGACACCTAGATAACCATGCCCCACGGACAGTCGTCATAATGTAAACAATGGCAGTGATTGGTAAACATAGCAAACTACACAGGTTTTATTATCAATGGTATATGTCTAAGTAAAATTCCCACTGTTCTACCGCTTGATCAGAACAACAAAGTAGAATCTTCTACCCTTATCACCAACACAGGAGCACCCTTAGGAACTGTTCTTGTTCCAACTCTTTTCGTTATATGCACAAATGACTGCATAAATGATGTAAATATTTTAAAATTATTCCGACGAGACCACAATTCAAGCCTCGATAACAACTGGAGATGATGTATTGAATTATTATTAAAGATATTGAAAGATATGTTGAATTATGTGATAATAACTATCTATAACTTATTGTAAAGAAAACTAATGGAGTGATATAATATTATCTTCGAAGTGGTTATTTGTACTACCACTACAAATAGCGAAAACTACCGCTTTTCACTATTTGTACTCCCAGAACTCTTATGTGTTTAAAGTTGCAAACCACCGCTCCTTTACCTATCTGTAGCTACCTACTCCCAGCACTCTTATGCGTTTAAAGTTGCATTTGTGAGCTTTCAAGGACCAGCCGACCAGCCTCCACTTTTCGCGGTCTTTCTTTGAGAAGTGTGAAGCAAAAAAAAAAATGGCCCTCTCGGTAAACGAGACATTCTCATCTTTTCTCCAATTTGAAAACATTCGAAAATGAGAATAATGTACTTTTTATTAAAAAGTCAACAAAGAAGGTAAGTAAACTAGATACGACAATTTTTTTCCTTAATTAAGTGGCAACTCATTTCTCGTCATTCTCACTCTAACTCAAACTAAGAAGAGTACACCACCTCAAACATTTGTCAGTTTATATCTTTGCTTTTATGAGGTCTATTTTCATTTTGAAAAGTTCAAAGTGAACAACTAAATGACGCCGATTCAGTGGTGTATTTGGTCTATCTTCATGTGAATAAATGTTTTATTATTGACTTTTCCAAAATTCCAATAGGTCATTCATTTGTATGTCGTGATCTATTTTTCCTTGATTGCAGCTGTCTCAGCTCTAAACTATACGTTTCTTTCTCAATAAATAATTCATTTTCTGTTTGCAATGTATTACAGAGATGTTGATTTACCACATGTAAAAATTTCAAAGTTGTATCTGAAGCTGTTTCTGAATTATACGTGATTATCCATTGGGATGCTGTGCTTTGGTCACATTTTTTCCTATTAAGCTATATATAGAGATTTTCCACCACATAAACGGTCATAACTTTTTAACCAGTTGAGACAGAGCGATAATTTTTCACTCTAGTTAATGTTTCACTCCCCTTTATTTTTCTACGCTAAATTAATACCCATAGCCACTATTTTAAAAAATTCTTGCAAGTGCCTACTAAGAGGGTTGAACTTGAACCTGAACATGCTCCTTCTTCTTCTTCTTCTTCTTCTACTAATAACTACAACTAGATAGGTACTACTCCTCTCCTGAATGATCGGAACCGTTTAAGAAACTAAATTACGGGTTCCACCGGCGCAGCTCTCTAGACTTCCAGTCCCACAGTGCCCAGTATGGGTGGGAGACCTTACCCCCGATGTTCCTCGAGGTGGTTTCACTTTATAATTGTTTTAGCTTTTGAACTGTGGATCTTTTGTCAAACGTTTTATTTTCATTTTTCAAATTTAGTAGCATTTTAAAGGCCTGCGTTAGGTATCGCTCTGCTGTACTGTAACTGTAAGAGCGTAAGAATAACATGGTAAAAGTACCGTAAAAGTATGCTGATGAAAATGATATTGACAATGAAATTATAATAAGAAGAACAATAGAACTTATAAACAAATCAATAAAGAAACTTTAAAAAATGAAATTTAAAAGAAGTAAGAAAAAACTGCCTCAAGAAGTGAAAAAAATTGTCCCTGTTGTTGAGATGTGAAGTGGACATAATCGTGTCTGTTAAGAATTAGAAGAAATGAAAGATGCCACTTTTTATTTTAAATGTAGATTGCACATTAGCAGAACACTAAAAAAAAAGGAAAGAAAGAAAATCCAATGTAGCAACTTGGTTGCTAGTGAAAAAAGTAAAATTACTCCGCTCAGCATTGCTGCTGGTGTGATGTCTAGTGTTAGTTAGGTGTCACTATATTAGAGTGATATCTTGTTATTTCATATTTTCATTTTAAAACCTGTAGAACAACTTGATTGATTTGTAAATTTCCTTATATGACCATTGTTTTAGTTTTCCGCAGCCATTATAATTCAATTTGAAATATTAAAAGGTACTGGAGAGGAGTCTTAGCGGGGTTTTTTTTTGTCTGTTAGTTTTAGTTATAGGTCATAGTGCAGGTCCAAGTGTTGGAAATGTACAAGGTTTTATTTTTTATTTTAAGGTTAGTTGAAGGAATACTTTCCTTAGCTCAAGGAACGTGCAGAAGACCTCCCCTATTTACTACTTACTACTACTACCGAAGTACTAGTGCTAGACTACTTCTTCCGCCACCTCACTCCTAAACGGACTGACACCACAGGCAACTGATATTATTCTCTCTCTCTCTCTCTCTCTCTTCTCTCTCTTTCTCTCTCTCTCTCTCTCTCTCTCTCTCTCTCTCTCTCTCTGAGTGTGTATCTGTCTGTCTATTTCTGCCCATCTCCCCTCTTTTTACTAATTAGTTTGTAGGTGTTTGGCAAATTCTCAAGAACAGCCAAGATATATGCGGCTGTGTGGCACTCACTTCCGGATTGGAAGGTCCTGGGGTCGAGCCTCGCCAAGGACTCACATTCTCTCACTGTACTCATGTGTATGATTTCCTATCCGCTAAGAGCGTTGTCTGTCAGAAGAAAAACATCGCCTAACGTTCTACTTGTTACGTGTTGCTGCTAGTCATGGATCCTTTGTAAAGTGCTTTGAGCATGTTTGGTGGATATTGCGGCTTATGAAAGCTCAATTCTTTTTTTAATATTTATATATATATATATATATATATATATATATATATATATATATATATATATATATATATAAAAGATGCAGGATGATGACGGGCATGCGCTACTTTATGATGTAATATAAATCATTCCTAATATATGATTTTGCTAAATAGGCCTACACTCAAATTTTACGAGTGTATCTGGTGGCAAATATTAGACACTCGTTGCCACTGTGATTTTGATGAAACTTGGCTTATACACAGATACATGAATTTTCCTAATACGGCTTCAAACATGCGATCTGAACTTCAATTTATAATGAAGTAATTTTTCTCAAATGACAGCTTGATTGAATGTGACAAGATCCTTTTACTTAATACAATTCAATTTAGTGTGGTCTGTAGTTATTTGCCTAATATTAGAATGCACAGAATTTGAATTTTTATTGACTTTAAATATTGAAAACAACATGCCTTTGGCTTTCCATTTGTGCCATTCCATTCAGCTTTTGACCTAGTCCCTGATTTGAGTACCACGTCACAAATTTAAGTTCTTCGAGAAAACTCTCGACTTACTTTCTTATTCTTCTAAAGTACTGAACTGTAACACCTTTGTCTCAGTTGGAGAAAATATTGCAATTTTTAAACTTAATATTTAGGTATTTATGTTATGATCTTTTATATTATTCCGTGTTTTTCAGCTTCCATCATATCATCCTGAGGAAAGTTGGCTAATTTATGACTTTTGTGTCTATGAATGCAAGCAGGGCAAAAAGCAATTGACTTCAAGCAAAGGAGTTCGCCCTAACCAGAGGTAGGAGGTTGTTTTTGGACGGGGACAGGAGGTGTTTTTTTACTTTTACATATTTAAAAAAATGAAAATATTATATGCACAAGATTATGATATTTCAGAATAACTCGGAAGTAAATTATCACCATCAGCTTTTCTATCTTGATTGCCAAGACAATTTTAATAAAGCAATCAAACTGATTCTGAATTTTAAAACATCCAGAGGAAGAGGCAATGTGTGCCTATCTGCAGCTCATTTACAGTCTTCAGAGGGCGGGCTGCACGATGTAATGCAGCAAGACAATAGTTCAACTATTACCAGAACAGTTTTAAAAAGTGAAAGACTTGATTTGTTCATATTGTATCTGATTGCGCTGGATTAGTATTATTATTGAATGTCTTATTAAAATTTATTTTCAATTGCTCTATAATCTGCATGTTGAAATCCTTCACAATTGAGCTATGCAAGTGACAACGCTATTAATATTTTATCATACTATGTTGTGGATAATTTTATTATTTTGTAATAAAAAGTTTTTCTTACATGCAGGACTCTGAAATTAATACTGGCTTCTGAGGGTTACAGGGCTAATCACCACCATGAAAATCACCCATGTGATAAATTGGTAAGACTCATTCATTTTATACTTATTTTCCATCGACATTTTGTCCCTGCAGTTTTTCGCTGCCGAAAATGTTACACTTGACAGCAATTAATCGCAAATTCTATTTTAGTCGCAATTAGACTCAATTTTTTTATAAATATGTATTATTTTTTTCTTTTCTTGTTACTTTATATTTTCAGTACTTAATTGTCCCTCCCCCCTCCCACTATTGAGTGTAATATATAGTAATAGATTAGTTAGGTAAATGCACTGTTGACACCAGGACCAAATGTTTAAATGACAACAGCCATTCCAACTCATATTTTTATTACGATACAATCAAGGTGGCGCACTGATATGGAGAGATGATGACCAGCTTTTGACAAAATTGACTGTTCCAGAATTTGTATTTTTTTTTATTAAAAAAAAAAATTTCTTGGAAGGGTTCTGGGCAGAGAGTTCACTTTTTTCTATCCCTTATATTTGTTTCCCTTTCCATGTTGCTCCCTGTCTTTGTTATGGATTAAGATTGCTCATTTTTTCCCTGGTCCTTGCGGGGGGCTTTAGTTGGGAGGCAGACAGTCAAATACAGTACCTTTCTTCTTGAGATGATTTTTTATACTGTAAATCATCTCTCTGTTATGTACTGTTATAGTTATAGGTTTTGAATATTATTAAATTATGTAAATGTTTTAGCAGGATCCTTTGCTTGTGTCTCGGTGAGACTTTGAGGTAATGTCAAAATCGGTACATCTTTGAGGTGCTCGTGAAATCTACTGTTCCCTATTTATTGAATCAGTCACCATATCATCATCCTTTTTATAGTGTTGTAAGCGCTATTAAGTCCTGTGAGACAATATAAGCAGATCTAGGTGGTGGTATTTTTTTGGGTCTTTTTTCTTTTTTTGTTCCAGATAAGGAATTTTAAGATTTGATGGTTGTCCATAGACTTTTCAAAATAAAATTTGACTTTGACTATGAGTACGATGCAGTTATAAGTGCTTGATTTCTGAGGACTAATTATAAATGGTGACCACTCTATTGCGTATTTGTATGCCATGAAAATGTTACAAAGACAATGAAGCGACGTTTTTTTGGGAATTCTGCAGTCATTCATTTAACCATCGAATTTGATGAGCGCCTGTTGCATTTTAGTTCATTCAAGTATTATAGAGTGACAAACACAACTCGTGCATTATGGGTTTCTATGCAGATTTTTGTCTTTGAATTGTCAATAAAAAAATATAATGCCTTTTTTGGTTTTGTTAGCTGGCAGGTCTAATTGAATGCTATTGCATACAATTTTGTACTTTTAATCTTTTTTCTTTTTACATTTAGCCATCCTCACTTTATCAGGAGAATCGCCTGCCCCTCGTGAATGAGACAGTGAAGGCTATGGCTAAAACAAAGGTGTCCACAACCCAACTTAGGCAATATATTCAATTAAGCCAAGGATAAAATGTATTGCCTAAAGATGTCGAAGATTTGCAGCGGAGATTGTTCAAGACTGATTTGACAGGACGGACGGTGAGACGGTACAGGAATTACTGAGAGAGATAGAGGAGGAAGGAGGTGTAACAAAGTTCAGTGTGAATGAGGATGGTGGTTTTGAGTATTTGTTTTAAGTAACGGGAAGAATGAGGCGTGATTTGCGTGTTTTTTGTGATGTGTTTGTTATGGATGCAACATACAAAGTAAATCGATATTTGTATCCACTTGTGAATATTATGTGCATAGATGATGAGGGTCATGGCGGGCGAAAGACTGGAAATCCATGACCAACCTGAAACTGACATTGTACCAGTATGACGTGTGACAAATACACGGGAAGGACTGTATCGAATTGTATCTTCAGTGACAAACAGGATCAATAGCTTGTTTCAAGTTATGGTAGAACATCAGTTTCTGCAAAGAATCGCCCAGTTGGAACAGTTTTTGACTCTTGTCTCTGAAGATAAATACTTTGACATTGTTGACATGACTGACTTAATACAGACAAATCCCCATTCTAACCCTCTTTCTGACTTTTCAGAGACACCAGACATTGTAAATGCACGTACTGACCAGAGACCACAGACATTATAAATACACACTCTGCCCAGACAGAGACCACAGAAGTTATGGACACACAGACTGACCAGACAGAGACCACAGACGTTATGGACACACAAACTGACCAGACAGAGAGACCACAGACGTTATGGACACACAGACTGACCAGACAGGGACTCCAGATAACAGAGACATGCGACCATAAAGATGCCCTTGACACGACAGAGACAGTTAGACTGCGAAATTTTTCAAATGTGACTCACACAGGAAATTTCATACAGAATTCCCTTAACACCTTTACTCATTGTCCATTTGTAAAATTTATTTTCATGTAATAAACCACCAAAAAAGTAAATTTTTAACGTGGGTGGGGGCTGTCACGTTACTGTAGAACGAGCTTAAGTCTCAATGGGATATTAGCTTTAGGCAACCACAAGTTGGTATTTTTCAAACCTGTTTCTATGCTATCTTGTGATGACAACGTCTCTCAGTGGCCAAACGTCACTAGCTATCCTTCACATAATGCAGGGTTGATTGTGTGAAGTACGTTTGGGGCCGGAAGATAGCAAGGCACAGTGCAGGCTACTGTACTGTGTCAGTCCGTGAACGGGTGACCAATTTATAGTACAGAGAAGGCAAATCTGTTACTATATGTCCCAATAAAAATATGACACAGAGAAGGCCGAAACTGTGTTATACAGGTCGGTACAGAATAAAACAAATATAACACAGGAGACCAAACACTGTGTTGTAGAATATCAAAATTTCAAAGGTGGTCGGTCAGTGACGAAATAAAAAGGGACATTATAAGTCGTAATATCACATCTCAATAAAAGAGTGTGATAGTAAAAAGGTGCCCGTTAACAATTGAGTCGGTCAAGTCTCTATCCAGATTCAAAAGGATAGTGCAAAGTCCTGTATGTAAAACAAATTTGAGAAGCATGGTTGTTCTCAATACTTGTTGGGTCGTGATCGGTATAGAGTGAAGTAGTGTTCATGCTACACATCTTCACGAAAAATCAGAGCAATGCTGTGTCAAGAATACAGAGGAGCAAGAAGACAAGATTTTTTTGTGTGTCTTTATATGTTACGGAATAGGTACATTTTGGTTGTCAAAACTTTCATTTTTATTTTGACATTTTCTTGATCTTGTAAAATAAAATTATAATTTAATTTAATCAACAGACTTGTTTAATAATTTAAAGATATACTTTTGTGGGGACCTTTTATAAAATCATTAGTCCGATTGTAGTTGTAAATTTCTTTATATTCTAATGTCATAAAATCAGGGACACCACTGAATTCCTACCAGCGCTTTTACTCACTGAGTCCCTACCACCAGCTCTTTTACTGAGTCCCTACCACCAGCGCTATTACTCACCCAGTCCCTACCACCTGGGCGGGGTTCCTGACCTCCCATAGTGAGCAGGGGGGTTCATACTGTGTCTTCTATCCCCTTATATCTGTTTTCCAACATGCTTTCTGTCTTTGTCTTGGAATGAGATTACTTGGTTTTGTCCTGGTCCTGGCCGGATCCCCTGGCTGAGAGTGAAGCAGTCGAATGTATAGTTAGTTTTGGGAGATGATATTTTTTTCATTGTAAATCATCTCTCTGTTATGTACTGTATTATGTTTTATTTACATATTATATTTGATTTGTTAACATTCGAGTGTATTCCTCTTAGTCGGGACCTGTGCTTTTGTCTGGATGAGACTTTTAGGTGATCTTAAACTAAGTACTTTGATGGTGTGCTCTTGGAATCTACATCTGTTTCCCATTTGAACAAATTCCCCTTTGTCTTACCTTTTCTTGGGTGCTTTCATTGAATTCTATAACTTTTTACTATCCCATTTCTTCCTTTTTACTGGCGCTGATATGACCTTAATGTGTTGCAAGCCCCGTAAAACCCTCAAAAACAAACAAACAAACAGTCCCTACCACCAGCGCTTTTACTCATTGAGTCATAGAGCTTTTACTCACCGAGTCCCTACCACCAGTGCTATTACTCACCGAGTCCCTACTGTCACAGTAAAGATTGTTCACAATTATCTTATTAAATTTTATTTTATTAAGAACTGAATTCATCTCACTCCAGTTATATTTCGGTAGGCTTAGATAAACTTTACCTTCTAATATTAGATCGTCTTTCCTTTTATAGCCTTCCCTCGAATTAATTTCTAATTAGTGAATACTTTTCGTTCTACATTCTGTCACGTAGCCATTTATTATAAAAGCTGATAGGTCTAATATTCTACACTCACTTTCTCTCCACAATCTATGCCGGACGGCCAGTCACTCTATTCCTATATATATACTGGAAGATTTTTATCTTTTGGGACTTTGTAGATATTATATCTACACCATTAAGACGCCGGAGCTTTTAACTTTGATTGTATAATCTTCAAGGATCAAACCCAAGCCCGCTGTCAAAGGACTTCACAATAACTTCTTACCAATTGCCTGGAAGTGGAATTTTACGAGTCCAATCCTGTTATCAGAGGAATAGATCATCCAAGCCCATCAACTGCCTGGAAACGTAAACTTACGAACCTGACATATTATCATAAGTTACGTAAAATATTCATATCTCTATTTGTAACTGCCACGATCACTGTTTATCTCTTTTAATTAAATTTCATCATTATTTTTATTTCATTGTAAACAAATCGTTAATTGTTTTTCATTTATAGTAACTAGTAAATTCTGGGGCCTCATTCTACATATATCTTTATGCATAGTCGAGTAGCTCTTTACTCACTTGAGACCATGACATTTTGGAGGGGACACATATAAAGAATTGAATTTATTTAGTTACTTATATCTATTTCATCTAACTTTAAAGTTTAAATTGCCCCACTTGATCATATTTTAATTGAACTCCCTATTTACAGGATTAATTTTTTTTCTTTTTCATTTCTTCATTTAAATGGAATAGCAATTTATCCATTCATTCTTTCATTCAAATTGAATAGCATTTTATTGATTCATTCCTTCATTCATTTATTCACTTATAAATTATTCATTCATTCATTGTTCATTCATTTATTTATTCATTCATTCATTCATCCATTCATTCGTTTATTCACTCATTTATCCAATCATTCATACATTTATTCCTCCCTTCATTCTTTCATTCATACATTATCCATTCATTCATTCATCTATTCACTCAGTTTTTCATTCATTCATTCATTCCTTGTCCACTTTGTTATTATATCACTCATTTCATTTTGTTGTTTGCCTCATTCATGAATTGTTTTCAATATGTTTACATTCCATAACGATTCATTCACCTATCATCCAATCACTCAGTGTTGTGAACACATTTTGGAACTATTGTAAATCTTACGATATTTTATTGTTTTGTATTTCAGACATCACTGCTAAACACTCTTCAATGCCTAATTACAATTGTTGAACAACCATTGAACAAGAGAGAGGTCCCAGCCACGAACTGAGTTGGTAAATATATCCTTCATTATTCTCTTTTACATGATTTTGCATCACATAGTAACTATAGACATCGTGATTTGTTTTGCATAGTGATTTGTTTTAAATGCATTTTTGGCATATTACTGTTACCGAAAACCACTTATATATTATGTTCTGAAAAGTGAGTCTTTAAAAACTAAATAATAATAAAAGGAGTCTACTAGCCGTCGTGTTATATTTAGTGATAGATAACTTGGGATTATTTTGGCATCCTATTATTGTTATCACACTCTAGTATATTAGCGTCATTGCGAATAATTGTACACAAACTAACGACGAGTCACACACATTGGTGATACATTTTTCGTAGTAACATAGTTTAGAGTACACGCGATTGACACATTGTTATTGACACAAGTCATAATAACTCCGCATTGTATTGACACATTGCTTTATAAGATATAACGATAAAAGGCATCAAATTCAACATACATAATAAGTTGAAATAAGAGAGAGAGATTTCTAAAAATAGAACAGTTCATTCCAGTAAGTGTAAATAAATAAAACAGTCAGTAACAGTATCCTGTCAATATAATATATATAAAACATCGTAACTAATTTATTGCAACATGGAAGCATATAAAAGATACTTAAGTCTCGCAAAAGACTTAGAAATACCCCAGGAAAGAATATTTTCATGGTGCGAAGAGAAAGTAAAAGAAGAAAAAGAACATGAAGAAAGAATTCGTAGAGAAGAAAATGAAGAAAGAATTCGTAAAGAAGAAAAAGAACACGAAGAAAGAATTCGTAGAGAAGAAAACGAAGAAAGAATTCGTAGAGAAGAAAATGAAGAAAGAATTCGTAGAGAAGAAAAAGAACACGAAGAAAGAATACGTAGAGAAGAACGAGAAGAAAGAGTCCAAGAAAGGGAACTAAAAAGACAAATAGCATTAGCAGAAGAAGAAACCAAAAGGACCCAAATGATGCTGGAAATTGAAAAAACAAAAACCGGTCATGAAAGAAAACATAATAATAGTGATGAATTTTTCGTGAAACTTCCACGCATGCCAACATACGATGAACGCTCAGACTGTTTAGAATCCTTCTTACACCGATTCGAAGTTCAGGCTAAAGGTTATCGTTGGCCAGAAAGCAAATGGGCCACAGCCTTGATTAACTGCTTATCTGGAGAACCGCTAAAAGTTTTTATACCTTAACAACTGAAGATGCAGATGACTATGGAAAAATTAAAGACGCTCTACTAAAAAGATTTAGATTAACGGAAGATGGTTACCAGGAAAGGTTTCACACTGCAAAACCGGAAAGTGGAGAAGACTTTAATACATTCGTGAACCGAATTACTCAATTTCTAAATCGGTGGCTTGAGTTGGCAAACGTAAAACAAGACGACTTTGCAGGCCTTTACTATCTCACGCTGAAGAATCGAATCTATCAAGCTTGCAACCCAGATTTAGTCGCATTCTTTAAAGAGAGAAAGCCAGAAAACTTGGACAAATTAAAAATCTACGCAGAAAACTTTAACAGCGCACATCCATTGACACCCCTTAGCAGAACATTGAAGGAACCATACTACGCTGCCGCTGCTCAGAGTCCAGGTACACCTAAAGTTCAGTACTCAAATAGAACGAGCCGATCAATCACTCGGAACACGCAAGTGAAACAAGATGATCATAGTAACAAACCATGGAACAAACAGTTCAATAGAGACCATAGCCGACCCTATCAAAACAAAACAAGAAATAGCACTGACAATAATACTGAGTATAAGAAAACCAACAAACCTATAATTAAATGTCAATATTGTGGAATGAAAGGCCACACAGCAGACAAATGTTACAAAATCGTGGGATATCCGAAAGAAACTGCAAATGCATCACTCCAAACCAGTGTAAATAATCAGACACGAATAATGTCAGGAGAAAATATAAATGTGTATTGCGTGAAAGGTATGTCACTTTTAACACAAACTCACAAATCAGGATCGCTATTTTTTTGTGAAGGCAAAGCTAATGGAACTGATTGCAAAATATTGAGAGACACAGGATGCAGTACAGTAGGAATAAAAGCATCTTTGATCAATGACGAAGACAAAACTGGAAAAACGGTACAATGCATCACATTCAGTGGCACAGTCGAAACCTTTGAAACAGCTAATGTGTACATAGAAACCCCATACTATACAGGAATAGTGGAATGCTGTATACTTCCCAACCCCGTCGCTGATGTTATTGTTGGCAATATAAAAGGTCTTAAAGACAACCCAACAGATGTAAAAGAATGGTCATTAACCCAAGAAACAGCTTGTCTAGCAGAAACAAGAAAGATGACTAAGACAACAGAGAAGCCAATGACTATTTCTCTAGAACCACAACAATTTGACAGGAACAGGTTCATTGAAGAACAGAAAAAGGACTCGACTTTAACTTCATATTTCAATATCGCAAACAAAGGGACGAAATCAAAAGTTGAATACATCATTGAAAAAGATATTCTGTTCAGGTTACATAGGAAAAGAAACAAAATAGCTAAACAACTGGTCACGCCGAGTATTTACAGAAACAAAATCCTTGGAATAGCGCACGATTCAATAACTTCTGGACATCTTGGGAGCTCTTCCACATTGAAGAGAATATCCGAGAATTTCACATGGCCTGGAATTACTAAAGACGTCCGAGAATATGTGAAATCGTGTGACACATGCCAAAGAAGAGTCGCAAAAGGCAGAATACCGAGATTGCCATTAGAGACAACCCCAGTTATTGAAAAAGTTTTTCAAAAAGTTGCAATTGACATTATAGGCCCTTTAACAAAATCAGATAGAAACCATACACACATACTAACACTAGTCGATTACGCAACCAGGTGGCCAGAAGCGATAGCATTGAAATCAACTACATCGGATCACATAGCTGAAGCATTGATGACAATTTTTACTAGAATAGGCATACCAAATGAGATACTGTCGGACAATGGACCCCAATTTACATCACATATGATGCATGAAACCATGAAACTCATGGGAATCCAACACTCATTCACAACTCCCTACCACCCCCAAGCAAATGGTCTTTGTGAAAGATTTAATGGCACTCTAAAGAATATGTTAAGAAAAGTGTCAGCAGAAAAACCAGATGATTGGGACAGATACTTACCAGCAATCCTATTTGCATATAGAGAAATACCCCAAGAATCTACAGGCTACTCCCCATTTGAGTTGATGTATGGACGATCACCTCGCGGCCCGATCAATATAGTAGCCGACATTTGTAAAGGGAATGAGGAGGACAATAACGAAATTATGTTTGCTTACGAATATGTAAGAAACCTGAAAGACAGAATAGAGGACACGTGTAAGCTAGCACAGGAATCCGTCACTAAAAAAGCAGAGAAATACAAGGAATACTCTGATCGCAAAAGCAAATCAAGAAAATTTGAGATTGGTGACAAAGTACTAATACTCTTACCCGATGACTCGAGTAAACTTTTAGCTACATGGAAAGGACCATTCAAAATAACAGCAGTAAAATCTAATGTTAATTACGAGATTAAAATTAACAACACAACAAAGACATTCCATGCAAATATGCTAAAAAAATATTTTGATAGAGACACAGTGTCGCAACCTATGTTTACTAATATCGAAGCTTCAAATGCAGGATTAATCATACCGTTGGTCATGGGACACAGACACCCGAGACAGAAAAACAAACAAAAATCGCACAATTGCAACCACCTAAGACAAAAAAAGAAGTACGCAAAGTACTTGGGCTCCTAAATTTTTACAGGAAATACATTTACAACTTCGCGCACATCGCGCGACACCGCTAACAAATCTGACAAAGAATGGGTCACCGAACAAAATTGTTTGGACAGAAGCGTGTCAGAATAGCTTTAACCAGTTAAAGGCATTACTCTGTTCAGAACCAATTCTTAAATTACCCGACATATCAAAAGAATTTGTTGTAAGAACTGACGCGTCTGATAAGGGCATCGCAGGTGTACTATTACAGGAACATGAGGGAACTCTAATGCCTTGCTTATATGCAAGCAGAAAATTATTGGACAGAGAATCACGATACTCTGTAATAGAGCGTGAAGGACTGGCCATCGTCTTTGCTTTAAAGACATTCAGCAGATATCTACTGCTAAAAGAGTTTGTGGTAGAAACGGACCATAAACCACTCACGTACATAAGAAATAACAAAATGAATAATAGTAGAGTACTAAGGTGGAGTCTATTTTTGCAAAATTACACTTTCAGTATCTCTCACATACCAGGCTGTGAAAATATTCACGCCGACCTACTTTCTCGATTAGTATAAACACGTGAGAAGGGTATAACTTAACCTCCCATGCATACTGTTAGTTACCTCGCAAACTATGCCAAATCAGAACGCACAATTTCGATAATTTTATTTGTAAACATGATGACCCAACTTAATGTAACATTGAGTATTGTTTGGATATATATACCATACCCATTCATGATTTGGGAAATCTTCTCTTTATCTATTATTGTTATGAATTTTCACTCATTTATGATTAATAATTGAAATGTCAATATTCCATTTACATTTTCATTCATTTCATTCAGAAAATTACCTTCATATCATCGACTTAAATCATGCTTCATTACCATCACTATTGTTTATCACAATGATTTGTAATCACATTGCCATCATGTCGTTCATCACAATGATTTGTAATCACAATCTTTCATTGTTATTGTCACCCATTCATATACCTACGTTAAGATAAACATTTCCATGTCTAGTTAATAAATAATTTAATTGTAGCACAAATCATAACAATGGATTAATGCTAGAGTATCATGATAGTAAATTTACTTCCGTTTGTAAAATCTATCTTTCCCATAATGGTTAAAGAGTATATTTTAAACGTGGGTGGGGGGTGTCACAGTAAAGATTGTTCACAATTATCTTATTAAATTTTATTTTATTAAGAACTGAATTCATCTCACTCCAGTTATATTTCGGTAGGCTTAGATAAACTTTACCTTCTAATATTAGATCGTCTTTCCTTTTATAGCCTTCCCTCGAATTAATTTCTAATTAGTGAATACTTTTCGTTCTACATTCTGCCACGTAGCCATTTATTATAAAAGCTGATAGGTCTAATATTCTACACTCACTTTCTCTCCACAATCTATGCCGGACGGCCAGTCACTCTATTCCTATATATATACTGGAAGATTTTTATCTTTTGGGACTTTGTAGATATTATATCTACACCATTAAGACGCCGGAGCTTTTAACTTTGATTGTATAATCTTCAAGGATCAAACCCAAGCCCGCTGTCAAAGGACTTCACAATAACTTCTTACCAATTGCCTGGAAGTGGAATTTTACGAGTCCAATCCTGTTATCAGAGGAATAGATCATCCAAGCCCATCAACTGCCTGGAAACGTAAACTTACGAACCTGACATATTATCATAAGTTACGTAAAATATTCATATCTCTATTTGTAACTGCCACGATCACTGTTTATCTCTTTTAATTAAATTTCATCATTATTTTTATTTCATTGTAAACAAATCGTTAATTGTTTTTCATTTATAGTAACTAGTAAATTCTGGGGCCTCATTCTACATATATCTTTATGCATAGTCGAGTAGCTCATTACTCACTTGAGACCATGACACCTACCACCAGCGCTTTTACTCACTGAGTCATAGAGCTTTTACTCACCGAGTCCCTACCACCAGCGCTTTTACTCACTGAGTCCCTACCACCAGTGCTTTTACTCGTCGAGTCCCTACCACCAGCGCTTTTACTCACTGACACAGTCCCTACCACCAGTGCTATTACCGAGTTATAGAGCTTTACTCACTGAGTCCCTACCACCAGTGCTATAACTCACTGAGTCCCTACCACCAGCGCTTTTACTCGTTGAATCCCTATCACCAGCACTTTTACTCGCCGAGTCCCAACCACATGGCTATTACTGAGTCCCTAACACCAGCGCTAATACTATCTATTAGCCACCAAATCCCTACCACCAGGGTGGGACAATATAAGCTCAAATTAGACCCCAAAAATTCTTACAGTGATGCAGAAAAAAACAACGAACAGATCTCTTTCAAATTTACACAAAATGTTTCTTACAACAAGATGGATAGGTTTAGCAATAGTCTTGAAAATAAATTTTTCTGAATTTTTTTTTCCATTTTTTAGTGAAAATTTGGTGTGACATGACAGGAAAAAAAATTGATTTAAAAATTCATAAAACTGCTAAATTTTTGTTTAGCCCAAAACCCAACCATCATGATGCAAAACACATCATAAGAAAAATTCTGACCAAATTTGAAGACAATCTGATGGGAAACAATCCAGATGTGAATGTTAGAAAATCAGAGAATGACGCACAATTAAATTTTGAGAAAATGAAAATTTTTTCTTTAATTTGATAATAAAGCTAATTATGCAGACAAAGGCCAACATTCATCAAGTATAACCAATATGGAACAAGAAAACAGTAATATTTTATAAATTGATCAAATTCTGAAAAAAATTATAAACGATTCGCTAACCCATACCCTCTAAAAATTACTGTTATTCACCAAAAATTACTTTAGTGGTCAAATATGCTTTATAGTTCTAAAATTCTTTAATTATATCTCATGACCTAATAATGTAATGTATAATTTGATGCTAAACACCAAAAATAACTGAATTAAAAAAAAAACTTTTTTAAGGGGCAACATAAGCTAAAATTAGACGTAAAACCCTAAAATTTCTAACATAGATGCACCAAAAACTAGGATATAAATTTCTTTCAAATTTAAACACAATGTTTCTTTCATAAATAGCTATATCATGAAAACTCTTGGAATAATTTTTTTAGAATTTTTATTTGATTTCAACTGAAAATTTAGCGCGGATCGACAGGAACAAATGAATTTTAAAATTTATAAAATTGCTAAATTTTAATTTACCCCCCAAACACTTACATCATGATGTAAAACACATCATAGAAAAGATTCTGAATAAATTTGAAGATAATTTAAAGGAAAATGATTAAGGTAGGATTGCTAGAAAATCAGACAAATGACATAAAACAGACATTTGAGAAAGCGCAAGCTTTTTCTATAATTTGACATAAAGTTAAAAGGCTGATTTTGCAGACAACTAAAAGAAGTGATCCATCAAACTTTCAAAATATGACCGGAATAGGACAACAAAACGAAAATTTTGTAGATTGATCTAAGTCAAAAAAAATTATAATCGGTTCACTAACCCGTACCCCTTAGATAAAAAAAATGCTGTAAAATTGATTTTTTTTACGCCCAGAGATAAAATAATTTTGTGGTCAAATATGATGTCATACCTTATGAATTCATCATTATAATCACAAAACCTAATTATTTACTGTATACAATAGGTTATACAGATGCTTTCTAGATATATTAAATGATTTTTCAAAATATGATATGGCACGCTATCCTCATTTTTCATTTTTTTTATTCTACTTGAGAGACAAGTCGTATAAAATTATATATCTAGTCAAGTTGAACTGCAAAATCAATTCTATTTTAGACAATAAAACAGTTAAATAGTGCACTAGCTCTGAATAAAAAGCAATTTGCTTTCCGAAACCCTTGGAATAAAAATCTCTTTCGCCTCAATACAGAAAAAGTCAACACTACTTGTTTGCCACCACTTTTTTTGTAGTTCCACAAAGAGGGTTGATCCTGCTCTGGATGGAAAAATTGAAATAAAAAAGAGACACATTTCATTAGCAATTTTTGGAAATGGCATTATTGTCATAAAATGCATTTGTCAAAGACATAGCAATTTTTAAAAAATGATCATTATTCACACCAACACACTTGAAATTTCATTGGTTTTACATCCATAGAACAAAACTCTTGGCAACAAACTATAGTCTGTCGTTAAATTAATACATTCAGTAGTAATTCAATTCAAATGGTGCTTTGCCATTTTCATTTAGAAAAATGAGCATTTATTTTATTGATCACCAATAAAAAATGTAAAGGCGCTATATATGGAGATTTGAAAACATTACTAACCATTGTCAAAAAGTGCATGCAGACACTCTGGTCTGCTGGCCCAGATGATGGTTTGCTGATTGATGAGTTTTGCCACAGGCAAAGGTTTGCCTCAACACACCTTGCCAGAATAGCCCTTGAGCCAGCATCTTTATGGATTGTCAGGACACCAGTAACGTCAACATGTTCTTTCATGTTAGCTGTCGATGAAAACAAAAAATTAAATTAAATTTACTACAGCGAAATACGCACATACATGCCAATGCTAAAGTTTATAACAGCAACACTTCGCATGTTGAACGGGACATAACGTCTGTT
Source organism: Berghia stephanieae (assembly GCF_034508935.2). Taxonomy (NCBI): domain Eukaryota; kingdom Metazoa; phylum Mollusca; class Gastropoda; order Nudibranchia; family Aeolidiidae; genus Berghia; species Berghia stephanieae. Next base: position 33,495 of record NC_088371.1, on the reverse strand, counting down.
AGGCGATATTACAATTTCTTCGGACAGAGACAACGCAGTTAACGGCCAAGTACACATTTTACAACTGAGTCCGGTGAGAGAAAGTGAGCAAAGTGCCTTCTCCAAGGGCTCAACTATGCGCCGAGCGAGGCTCGAGCCCAGGACCTTCCGGTCCAAAAGCGAGTGTCATACCACTACGACATAGCCGTACGTAACTTTTAAAAATATAATAAAAATAATCACACAAATATAATTATCTCACATTGTCATCATCATAGGCATTTCAAAACTACTAATAATACTACCACTACAGATATCTTATCATTATAAAATATTACTCTCTCTCTCTCTCCTCTCCTCTCTCTCTCTCTCTCTCTCTCTCTCCATGAACATAACATACAAAACCCAATTTTCCGATATAAAAAAACAGCCCCCCCCCCCCAAAAAAAAAAAAAAAAGTTGTGAAAAAGTATGGACGATGCATGCTGTGTCGGCCATAATAAAGATAATAACAATAACTGAATGAAAAGTATTTTTTTAAAGGACCCTGAGCCTGGAATGTCGTGAGTACTCGAAACCTCTTGATCTTGATAAAATTAGCAACCTTTTGACTGGGGATCGAACATTGAAACACTTGGTTTTAATCGCCTGACATGGAAGGCTGATTTAAATTATTTGGGGGGGGGGGGGAATTAGTATTTTAATTTTTTTAAGCCCTGTTATTGTTATTTTTCACAAAATAAAGTAATAAAGTCAAAGTTAAGTAATTCGCGGTAGCGACAAATGTGTCGTCAGCTGATGCACAATCAACAAACACACAACCCCAAAGCATGTTTAGTTATAAAAATAAGAAATGAATTAAAATGTGCATTTCGTATGCTTACCTTGTAAACTGAGTATTCTGTGACTTGAAAAGAGTGAAGAATTACCAAAGTCCGTCAAAATCAACTTGTAATAATAGTAATAATGTGATTGTGATGAGATGAAGTGTTCACTTTTTGACTTCCAGATAATTCATTGTATATTGCAGTTCTATACGTATAAAATGTTATATTTTTAGTAATTACGCAAATTCTATTTTTAGTAAGAGTACAAATAAGCTCTGGCGTTATTTGCAGTGGTAGTACAAATAAGCGTAGCCTATTATCTTAGGAAAAATGGTAACAAACATGAAAATATATTTATTAAAAATGAGAGTGTAGAAAAAGTAGATGATTATAAATACCTCGGTATAATTGTCAATGAAAGTTTAGACTGTAAAATCATTCGTGCAAAGTGCTTAAAAAGAGGAAGACAAGATTATTCATGATGAGGAGACTGTACTCAATAAATGTTGACAAAGCAAATTTATCTTTGTTATATAAATCTTGCATTGAAAGTCTTGTTTTTCTTTCTGTGTAAGTACTTGGGGTGGACATTATTTTAGAATATGTAGAAATTAAAATAAATAAAACAATAAAGAATGCAAATCGAATATTAGGAGATGATGAATGGAACAATGTTGTATATTTCCACAAAGACGTTGCTAATCTTCGATTAACAAAATCCAAATATACGAGTCCCACACTTTGTACAACGAAATCAAAATAAGCCATAGGAGTAGCAGACTAATACACGTGAAAAGCAAAAGACAAAGATATTTTAATTAATTTTTACTATCAGCAATACGAAACTTTAGGATGACTTTTATTACATGAAATTTGAATGATACTATATTCGTTCTAAAATCTATTTATTTATGAATATTTACATGGTGCTATATCTACACTATCTATTATTCATTTATCCATTCATATACCATGTATTACTTTTACTTTATGTCACCCTGTGTTGGCTCAGTGCAATCCTTCCCAATCTATTGTCAAAATTCTACATTACAAAACCATTATTGCAACTCTATTCTACTTTCACGTCGTTTTTTGCAGCACAGCATTACTTGTAACTGCTGTATATTTTATGAATATTTTATTATATCTGATGATCATTTTGTTATTAATTAGCTACGTGTTTTCATCAGGGGTTCATGACAGTGTATACAAGTGTGCTAATATAACGATGATTGATGTGTATCATTATGATAATTTCCATTTGGATCTTAAGTATATCTTACCTTATCTCATTACACGCAATTATGTTACAGAAACTTACAAAAAACAGTGAGATATTGTATGCAAAAATAAATTCTCCCGTCTCATTCTCTCCTCTCTCTCTCTCTCTCTCTCTCTCTCTCTCTCACTCCTCTCTTCTCTCTCCTCATCTCACTCTTCCTCTGTCTCTTTCTCTCTCTCTCTCTCACTTTCTCTCTCTTCTCTCTCTCTCTCTCTCTCTCTTTTGTGTGTGTGTGTGTGTGTGTGTGTGTGTGTGTGTGTGTCTTCTCTTTCACGCTTATGTCAGAACTGGTAATACATTCATATTATATACATAACATGCAAATATGTTATAGTAAAGTTACATAAAGTGAGATTTGCACATCAAATTTACTCTCTCTCTCCTCTCTCTCTCCTCTCTCTCTCTCTCTCTCTCCTCTCTTCTTCTCTCTTCTCTCTCTTATCCTCTCTAACACACACACGGACACGCACACATAAGTAGTAGTAGTAGTAGTAGTAGTAGTAGTAGTAGTTAGTATAGTAGTATTAAGTAGTAGTATGATAGTAGTATTAGTAGTTGTAGTAGTAGTAGTATAGTAGTAGTAGTAGTAGTAGTAGTAGTAGTAGTAGTAGTAGTAGTAGTAGTAGTATAGTATAGTAGTAGTAGTAGTAGTAGTAGTAGTATAGTAGTAGTAGTAGTAGTAGTAGTAGTAGTAGTAGTAGTATAGTAGTAGTAGTATTTAGTAGTAGTAGTAGTAGTAGTAGTAGTTAGTAGATAGTAGTAGTAGTATAGTAGTAAGTAGTAGTAGTAGTAGTAGTAGTAGTAGTAGTAGTAGTAGTAGTAGTAGTAGTAGTAGTAGTAGTAGTAGTAGTAGTAGTAGTATAGTAGTAGTAGTAGAGTAGTAGTAGTAGTAGTAGTAGTAGAGTAGTAGTAGTAGTAGTAGTAGTAGTAGTAGTAGTAGTAGTAGTAGTAAGGGGTGGTAGGGAGTTGAGGGAACAAAAGACACACTTCGTGCGCTTGATCCTGTATAAGAGGAAAGAACTCTACTGCCAACGTATATATCGATAACCTCCTAATAACATACAAAGAGACGATTTACAGTGGATACATTATCCCCATGAATAGGAATAATACATTTTACTGCACCCTTTCGGTTAAGGATCCCAGAGAGGGCCAAGGCAAAACCAAGCAATATAACTACCAGACAAGTCCATAAAGTAGAATGGAAGTGAAAACAGACGTTGCGGAAGTACAAATATGTTGTCTTGGGATTATAGGCATTTCTTAAGAGGTTGATTTCTTATTGTATGCTGCTGGTTCGAACATTGTGCTTATCACTCATGATTTCATGTTGAAATTTGAGAAGGAAATATTGACTTTACCAAAAAGTTAAGATGACTTTTGAATTTAGCAGGTCTGGTTTCCTATAAGGAGTGATACATTTCTTCTATCTCCATTATTTTGAGATATTTTAATCTTTTATACATTTTGCTCGTGATTATAACTATTTTTTGTCAACATGCAAAATTGCGTGTTTTCTGATGTTCACTTCTTTATTTTTCAAAGACCATTTGAAGAAAATGTCTGAAAAAAATTGGGTCTCTTCCCTGGAGTACTCTCTAACCATTGACGTGAATTACATGTCATTTTGTATGAGCATTATGTTTATAGAGTAATAGGATTTGTTATTTCGTCATGCTGGAGGCCAAAACATTTACTTTCGAGATTTTTTTGGGGAACTTCAACAGACTGTAGATTTTGGAAAGAAGTTGTGTCTGGTTCAAATCTTGTTATATTTTATTTACCTAGTCAATATGCTTTAAAAGGTGTTTCACAAGTATGATAAATCTTTTTAGTGGTTAGTTACATGAAGTCAAAGTTGAAACATTTTCTTACATCATTTGCAAGAAAAACATTCTAAGGTCGTGTAAATTGAATTTGCTCTCCATTCTTATTTATGTTTGAATTTTAAAGAATTGTTTTCCATGACTATCAGATGCTTTAGAAATATAGTAAAAATACATTTAAAATTCATCTTCTTCTTCTTCTTCTTTCTTCTTTTTTTCTTCTTCTTCTTCTTCTCTTTTTCTTTCTTCTTCTTCTTCTTCTTCTTCTTCTTCTTCTTCTTCTTCTTCTTCTTCTTTCTACTACTACTTACATACTACTACTCTACTCTTCTACATCTATACTTCTATCTACTACTTACTACTACTATACTTCTCTACTTACTACTACTACTACTACATAACTACACTACAATACTACTACTACTACTAACTACTACTACTACTATACTACTACTACTACTACTACTACTACTACTACTACTACACACTACTACGACTACTACGACTACTACTACTACTCCTACTGCTACTACTTCTACTCTAATACTACTATCTTCGTCTTTACTACTACTACTACTTCTACTACTACTACTACTTACTACTACTATTTACTACTACTACTACTACTACTACTACTACTACTAATTATATTACCACAACTACTACCACTACTCCTAATACTAATATATACACTACTACTACTACTACTACTACTACTACTACTACTACTACTACTACTAACTACTACTATACTACTACTACAAACTATTTACTACTACTACTACTACTACTACTACTAACTACTACTATACTACTACTACTACTACTACTACTCTACTACTACTACTACTACTACTACTACTACTATCTCTAGTACTACTTCTTTTTATCACTGTCCTACCGCTTGACCAATAGAAGCAACACAGAAAACTATGTGAAAACTTAAACGTTGGTTATATAAATCTATTGATGCAATGCGTTTAGTTGTTTTCTTTTTTTATCATAACACCTGCCAGCCGATATAACTTGTCAACACACAAAAGTATGTGTAACGTTGATTGTTTATTGTATTATTCATACTGTTAACAAATTTCAATCAACTCCAAATGAAAATCAGAAACTGAATTATTGAAAACAAGTACAACGGTGTCTACTCAGGCCTAAATTTGTCTACACAGGCCGCAATTCTTCTCTTCTTCTTCTTCTTCTTCTTCTTCTTCTTCTTCTTCTTCTTCTTCTTCTTCTTCTTCTTCTTCTTCTCTCTCTCTCTCTCTCTCCCTCTCTCTCTCTCTCTCTCTCTCTCTCTCTCTCTCTCTCTCTCTCTCCCTCCTCTCTCTCACCCTCTCATCTCCCTCTCTTACTACCATATAGCTGTATTTGGCTATATAAAACTATTGATGTCAACAGGATATAACGTGTAAATACACAAAAGTATGTGTTACGTTGATTGTTTATTGCCTTACTCATACAGTTTAGTAATAATTGATCATAAAAATGGATGATTAAAATAATAACTAATATCAGAGTGACGTCAATAAAGACCCAGATAACCACGAATCTCGGGCAGTCGTCACAATGTACACAATTATTATTATGATTGGCAAACATAGAAAACTACACATGTTTTGCAATCGATGGCATGTGTTTTAGTAAATTACGGACTGTTTTACCGCTTGATCAATAGAACCAACACAGAAAACTATCTGAAAACTTAAACGTTGGTTATATAAAAACTTTTGATGCAATGCGTTTAGTTTTTTTTTTAAATAATAACATCTGCCAGCCAGATATAACGTGTCAACACACACAAAACTATGTGTAACGTTGATTCCTTTAATAGTATTATTCATACTGTTAACAAATTTCAAGCAACTCCAAATGAAAATCAAAAACATTATTCTTGAAAAAAAAACAACTGTGTCTACTCTGCCCTAACCAACAAAAGGACAGTATCTGGGCTGACCCAGATCCAACCCGTTGCACGCGTGTGTATTTTGTACATACATAGGGAATACATGCTTCTGTAAAAATGTTTGAGTGGTCATTCTGCTGATTTGTGCATATTGCCTTTTACCACAATGAAATGACAATTGTTTGTAAAAATAACATGTAGACTATAATATATTCGTTTCGCTTAAGCGGTATAATTTAAGGTTAATAAAACAGTTCCTCCCACTCCCAGATCAATTAAGGAATAAATCAATATGGGTGAACTCATTCAAATCTCATCATGAGAACACTTTGTCACTACGTGGTGTGGCCTTGAGCAAGTCACCTCAGCCCTAGCTCAGTTTGTGGTCCTGCATTGCGGCAATTCCTGTGTTATTTCAGTTTCCCTTTAGAATAGACTCCAAAGACAAATTTCCTCCAGAGGTGAATAAAGAGAATTTATTTATTTTTTAATTTATGCTATTGTCAAAGACAAAAACCTTCAGAATTTTCCAATTTTGTATGAAAGTATCGGGATCCCAAAGGACAATTTTCTTAAATTATCATTCTTGTCATATTTGGGGAAAATTCCATATAACTGAATTTATTATAACTAATCGCTCATCTTGAGTTAAAATTAATTTCTAAGTATGAAAATTATGAAAAGTCATTTCAGTGGATTGATAGAGTGACAGAGGTCAATTGTTTCTTTCTTTGGATTAAAATTTAAAATAATAATAATAATAATAATAATAATAATAATAATAATAATAATAATAATAATAATAATAATAATAATAATAATAATAATAATAATAATAATATCTATTCTTGTCAGTAAAAAAAAAAACATTACTATCATTATAAACTGACATCGGCAATCATTAACCAGCGTGTCAAACTTCTGTCAAAGACTAGCATTTACATGGCCGACAGAGGTGTAAAAAATCAGTTTGTTAGTATTATAATACACCACCAACGGAGGCACGGAAAAAAAAACTTAAGAAAATCGCAACCTTACTTTTAATATTAATGACTTTCTTCAAATGGAGAACATGTTTTAAAATGCACAATAGAATATTCTTGACAAAGCAAAAGTTATAAACTGGAACATTATAATTCTAAAATGAATGACGAGAACTAGAAACTAGGAAAGACTGTTCCTTATCTAATAAAAACCAAAGGTCGAAAACGAAAGTAGACCTATCACTATCGGTAATGAGGCATTTGGTTTTTTTGGGTCACCAGGGAGACAGGCATGAGACAAAATAAATCATAAAAAATAGAGCTTTAAAGATACAATCCTTCCCTTTGGATAAAACACTATAGAGTAATTTATCTATGAGAAAAATATATATATATATAAGTATAATATGAAAAATTGCATTTTTTGTGATAATTTCAGATTTTCATTGAGAGAAATGGAATGCTCACCGCCCGCAAAGTTTTGTAAAAGATTTGCCTGACAGGGTTTCGAAACTTTGCCAGCATGTAAAAAATGACGTTAATCTACAAAAGAGACTATGGATATGATTGACCGATACAAAAAAAAAAATTCGTACTGCATCAAAGTTACGCATTTTGACTGGTATTTTTTCGCACAATTGGCAGATGATGAATTCAAATTTTACAAAGATAATAAAATAAAATATCCATAGTTTCTTCTATAGACAGTGATAAGAAGAGTATATGTTCCAAATTTGAAAGTAATCGGTTGATAAATAAAAAAGTTATCAAGGGCGCGGGGGCGCAAAATGCCATTTTTCGAAGAAAAATGATTGCGATTTTGTTCATCCTACCTTCAGTGAGCACCTTTTGAGTACGGATATCCTTCTTTTATTGCCCGGGTCTCTTCGACTGCCAATCTGTCATCACGTCTGGCACGCTGTGCCTCGAGCGATGCTTCTGTGGTTCGCTTCCTGGCCTGCTTAATCCGATTGGTGTCGGTAATCCGGAAGAATTGCTCACTCAATTAATCGCATGGTATTTGCATTTTTTTCTAAAACATCTCTCAATGACACTGTACCATCATTATATATCAGCACTGGCAGCCCCACAGAGATTTCAACAGTGTTTAATCCGTGATATGACATTTTTGGACATATTTTCGATACCAAACTATTCAACGACTCGTTAGCATTTTGCGTAAACCCGTCAAGGCAATTACGTAAAAGGTCGGGATGTGACAAGTCGCGGAAAACGGGCTTACACGCCTCCATAATCGCAGGTGATAGGCTATTGTCATGCGACCGTTTCGCAATCACCGCCCTATACTTACACCATTTTTCATCGCATAGATTATGGTACGGCTTCTCATCCGTGGATAGCTTATGGAAGTAAATGGCCCAAATTGCTTTTTGCATACCACTCAAGTCATGTTTATTGGCATGAATAGCATTGCCGTAATGAGTTTATATTTCATCTATCACTTTTATCTGTCAATCTGCCTTTCCCTCCTATTTTCTTCCCGTCACTCATTGTTTTTCCAGACATAGAATTTTTCACATTCCTAAGTCGGGTACCCATTCTTTTTTGTACGTGACCAGTACATTCCACCGTCTCAACTGTCGTTTCCCCATAAGGTTTAGAATTTTCTACGGTTCTAAAACTATTTGTATCCCCATCACCGATAAATCCGGTGTATCGCAAATGATGCTTCTCCATCTTACGAACTATTCCGAATCTTCCCATGCTTAGCTTTCCACCAATCGCATGACGTACATACCTTTGATTATACACCAGTATCGAGTGCTTTCCCTGTCGCACAACACATTGCGGTTACTATTCCACACTTTGCCGAGAACACCCTAGTCATGTACGTCCCGTCCACTGATACGTCAATGTCCTTCAAATCTCCCCCTTCGTCGCCCTTTTCTGACATTGGAAACTCAATTTTACCCGCCTTACGACAACTTTACAACCTGAGACTTCACAACAGCATCATGAATAGTCTCTTTTATTTTCTTAAAACTAGACTTCTGAACAGGAGGGGCTAAACTCATCATACCACAAAATCCTTGAAGTCCCCTATGCCCACCATCCACGTAACGCATCGCGATAGCTGCTCGCTCTACCATTCACAGAATGAATAGTAAGGCTACCAGTGTCATTTACATTTTAAGAGGATCAGATGACCATGGAGCTAACTGCTTACAAGGGCAATTTGTGGTATCGCAAACAAAACAAAACCTACTTCTTAATCCACGACGCTCAGTTTCTTTCAGTTCAACTTTACTATAACACTCATTACACACAAGTCTGGAAGAAATTTGTTCTTTTAAAATGCTTAGATCAACAATTCTAAACCCAATCTCACTTTCATGTTCCTCTACAACTTGATATAACATGTCGTTATCATCAGAATCTGATAGCTCATCCATCACATCATACATATTGCACAATTTCACTTCACATCGAGAATTGGGCGTGGCAGGCTGTTTTTCTTAACACACTTGATTGACTACATAGCCCTCATTAGCACATTTCAAAACAGCTCCATCACTCTTATCAACTACACTACTATCACCACTAACACTAATACTAATAGCACCTTTTTTCTCATTGTTTGTAACCGATTACCTTGAAATTTACGTTAACTTGGTCTGACACCACTGCGAGAACGATTTACACTCAAATCGACTTCAGACTTTTTCTTGGAATTCATAATGAAAAGATTTTTGATCAGAAACCGGCTTCAAAACACTGTATTCTTGAAGAACGATATTTAAAAAGGACGCTTTGAACTTCTCTTTTTGTTTATAAAAAAAAACAAAACTAGAACTAACACGAAGATTACCGGTCATTGTACTTAAGGACGGGTAGACTGGCAGGCTAGACGTCATTAAGTACGGGGAGCACAGGAGTCTAGCCGCACTTATTCTGGGGCCTTGACCCCTGGTCGTGTCAAAGGTCACATCCGGTAAGTCGACCGTGGTGCAGGGTTGCCAGATTATTTTTCAACAAAATGCCAGGGAAAGACTCACAAAATGCCAAAACACTCAAAAAAATGCCAAAGTCTGTTGACTCCCACCCCACTAAGAAAACTACTCACTTTTGATAGACAATTTACTATCATATCCTGGTGGCTTGCGTGTTTTCTTTTCTTTTTTAAAACTTACGAGGATACTTGTCGAGGGCTGAATTTGAGTGAATATCTGAGGGAGGCAGGGCTAGTTCAGGGTGTGAGTTTTAATAGCAAAGTTTCCCGATGTGAAGAGATTTTTTTTTACGCGTTTAGAAATAATTAAGAAAAGGTGTCATTTGAAGTATAATATACAAGAAAAGAAAATGCCAAATGAAAATGCCAAATGCCAAATTATTTTTCTAATGCCAAACGGTTTTCAAAAATGCCAGATTTTTGGAATCTGGCATTTAAAATGCCAAACTGGCAACCCTGCCGTGGTGGGCCGTGGCGCCAACCGCGAAGCCATGATTGTTTTCTCCCGATTTACGAGCATCATCAATTTCAATACGTAGTATTTCAATAATGGCCATCGCTATTGGTGACAATTTTTCATCTTATCAACAATTGCCAAAATGCAGTTAAGCAATTGGAGACTGAGACTGACACCATTTTTATTCGTCAGGATTCTGTAAAGGTAAGAATTTGTCTTTTCTTCTTTTCTTTAAAAAAAAATTCTCAGTCAAGGCTAGGACTAGGACAGTAAAAAGTATTCGAGCGGTGGCGATATTTATGATGAGATATAATATGAATGAATGAGAATGTAATTGTTTTGTAATATCAACACGCCTTACTGACTGGCGCGTGTGTCTTGTGTTCTGCATTCCAATGTGATCTTTATATGGATTAATCCTTAGATGATTTTATTTCTAGAGTACTTGTGTAACTGTAACTGTAACAACTGGGTTGGTGACAGGTGGGCAGTTTAGTGAGCAGCAGCAGTGGTAATGGAACTCAAATTGTGATCCACTCGCCCAGAAGTATAAATTGTTACTGCAAATTGCCGAGCACGTTGGTGGTGGGGGGGGGGCAGTAACTCTAAAATTGTGGGAGTTGGTAAACGTCCAGTTTTTGGCATTCCAGCATTAATTTAAGCTAATTAGTGGCTGTGACCCGATTTTTAGAACTTTGGAGTTGGATTGAAATGCCTCATGATGATGATATTGATAATGACAATGACATGTGTCACATAGTCTGTAGATATACAGTATTGTCAAATAATGAAAAACAATAGGGTATTATTATCATTATTAGTATTACTTTTTTTTCAATTTATTTATTATTATTATCATTATTATGATTATTATTATTATTATTATTATTATTATTATTATTATTATTATTATTATTATTATTATTATTATTATTATTATTATTTATAATTATTAACTTAAGCAATGGCATTGGTATGTGCCATTTTCACTGCAGTGAATTTAATTAATTTTTTTTTTCGACAGCCAACAGGAAAGAATTCAGTTGACCGTACTGGTGTCCTGACAATCAAGAAAGATAGCTGGCTCAAGATGTCTTGTGGCAATCTTATCAATCAGCAAACCATCATTTGTGCCAGCAGAGCAGAGTATCTGCAAGCACTTTTTGAAACTGGTTAGTATTGATTTCAAATCTTCATAGCGTCCTTACATTTTTATTGGTCAATGAAGTACACTCGAGCACGGAAATTTCGAACAAGTTGGGACCACGCCTATTTGTTCGAGATTTTCGTGTTTTCGAGTTTTCCAAATTTGAGGATTTTAGGGAGGTAAATGAAAATGTGGGTGGTCTTGATAAAATTCATATGATTATAATTCTCCGTTATTATGAACTCTGTCGAGAGTTGATAGTGAGACATTCAATTTCCTTTTCTCGGCCAGTTCAACACAATTCGCGAAAAAAAAAAAATTCAATGGACCACAAGGGAATGTCCAGTTTGTTTGAGATTTTTGTTTTGCCAATACTAATGTAATAGAGGGTTTAAAACTGGGCATTGAACCAAGTTTGAGATTTGCATGCTCGGGTGTAAATGCTCATTTTTCTTAATGAAATTGACAAAGGATTATTTGAATTGAGTTACTACTGCATTTATGAACTTAATAGAGTTTGTTGCCAAGAGTTTTGGCCTGTGGATGTAAAACCAATGAAATTTCAACTGTGTTGGTGAGAACGATGACCAGTTAAAAAAAATTGGTATGTGAATGATAAATTCATTTTATGACAATGATTTTAATTTTATAGCCATGTCTAAAATTGCTAATGAAAAGTCTCTTTTATTTCCATTTTTCAAACCAGAACAAGATCAACCCTCTTTGTGGAATTACAGAAACAACAGTCGCAAACAAGTGGTGTTGACTTTTTTCCTGGAGGCGAAAGAAAATTTTTCTCCTAGGAGTTTGCGAAAGAAAATTATTGCTTTTTATTCTGAGCTAGATCTATTATCACCATTCAGCTGTTTTCTTGTCTAAAATAGATTTGATTTTGCAGTTCAAGTTGATTACATACTTATCTCACAAGCAGAAGCCTATTTTAAAAATTGAAAAATGAGGGTAGTGCGTCAAAGTCAAATCATATTTTGCGAAATCATATTTCGAGAATTTTTAATATATCAAGGAATCAACTGATAAGTAATCTGGTAAATAATTAGTTTTTCTGATTACAATGATGAATCCGTAAGGTATAAATAAACTCTGACCATAAAATGAAAGAGTACGGAAATATTTTAATTTTTCAGCATTTATTTTCTTAGGGAATGGGTTAGCGAATCATTTATACATTTTTTAGACAGATCAATCTACTCAATTTTCGTCATTTCTTGTCCTATGACGCTCATTATTTTGAAAATTTTATGGATCAGCTTATGTCGAATTAGTGCTTTCTCAAATTTCCGTTTTATTTCATTCATAACAATCATACATGTCATTTTCCTTTAGATTGTTTTCAAATATATTCAGAATCTTTTTTGTGTGTTTTGCATCATGACGGAAGTATTTTGGGGGAAATTTAACATTGTAAGATTTTTTAATTTTAAAAATTGATTTTTTTTCCTGCCGATAAGCGCCACAATTTCAGTCGAATTAAAAAACATATTCTAAAGAATTTCTTTTCAAGACCAGTGGTAAACTCTTCCATCATTATCTAGTTATTTATGTAATATACATTGTGTGTAAATTTGAAAGAAATTTATACGCTGGTTTTTGGTTCATCTATGTTAGCAATTTTAGTTTTAGGGTTTTACATCTAATTTTAGCCTATAGGGTGCCTCTTTAAAATGTAAAAAAATATATTAAAGATGTTTGTTTTTTTTTTGTTTTTTTTTTTTTGGGGGGGGGGATTTTTTGTGTGTTTAACATCAATCACATTATTAGTTTATGAGATTAACTATAAATCATAATTGACCACCAAATTATTTTTAAACAAATGAAAAATGGATGTCAACAACAACAACAAATTCTAAGTGGTATGGGGGTTAGCGAATCAATTATATATTTTTTTTTCAGAATTTGATCAATCTACAAAATTCGACTATTTACTTGTTCCATATATATTGATTATACTTTGGAATTTTGATGGACGTTGTCTGAAAAATTAGCTTGTTTATCAAATTAAAGAAAGATTTTGTTTTTTCTCAAAATTCCATTTTGCATCATTTTCTGATTTTCTAACATTCTTCATTCATATCTGGATTATTTTCCATCAGATTGTCTTCAAATTTGTCAGAATCTTTCGTATGATGGGTTTTGCATCATGATGGCTTTGACTTTGGGCTAAACTAAAATTTAGTCGTTTTAATTTTTAAATTGGATTTTTTTTCCTGTCGTTTCATGAGTGCCATATTTTCAATCGTAATCGAAAAACAATTCCTTAAATAATTTTTTCAAGACTTGCTAAACCTATCCATCATGATGTTGCTCTTGCTGTAGGAAACTGTGTGTAAATTTGGAAGGTATCCGTTGGGTTTTGGTGCATCACTGTAGGAATTTATTTTTTGGGGGTGAGAGAATGAGTAAAGAGCCTTTTACAAGAAATCACTCGAACCCAGGACCTTCCGATATGAAAGCAAGTGTCATACCATAAGACCACATTGCTGCACATTTAATTTTTTTTATGGTGTGTGTTCGTCATCAAATTAGACCTCCTACCACCTAAAAACAACAGGGGAATACCAATATTGGCATTGCAATAAACAAAACGGATTTTTGACTATAGGTCCCCCTTTTAAGGTGGAATATTTCCTAGCTCAGATGGTTTGTTTAAGCGGACTGTAGTGCGTTCCACTGTGGAGTTTTTTTTTTTCATAAAATTGTATTCACTGTCAGTGGTGACATATAATTTTACTGCCTAGTTTTGATTTCCATTACACACTATCCCTACCACTACCGCCAGTGCTTTTACAGACTGAGTCCCTATCATCAGGGCTATTACGCACTGAGTCCCTACCACCAGCGCAATTAGCCATTGAGTCCCTACCACTAGTGCTATTAGCCACTGAGTCCCTACCACCAGTGATTTTGTAGACATTGAGTCCCTACCATCAGTGTTATTAGCCACTGAGTCCTTACCACCAGTGATTTTGTAGACATTGAGTCCCTCCAGTGTTATTAGCCACTGAGTCCCTACCACCAGTGATTTTGTAGACATTGAGTCCCTACCATCAGTGTTATTAGCCACTGAGTCCTTACCACCAGTGATTTTGTAGACATTGAGTCCCTCCAGTGTTATTAGCCACTGAGTCCCTACCACCAGTGATTTTGTAGACATTGAGTCCCTACCATCAGTGCTATTAGCCACTGAGTCCCTACCACCAGTGATTTTGTAGACATTGAGTCCCTACCACCAGTGTTATTAGCCAGTAAGTCCCTACCACCAGCGCTATTAGCCACTGAGTCCCTACCACCAATCTTATAAACCATTGAGTCTATACCACCAGTGCTATTTGCCATTGAGTCCCTACCACCAGCACTATTGGTCACTGAGCCCCTACCACCAGTGTTAATTAGCCTTTGATCCCTACCATCAGCCATTGAGTCCCTACCACTAGTGCTATCAGTCATTGAGTCCCTACCACCAGTGCTTTTAGTTTTAGACATTGAGTCCCTACCACTAGAACTATCAGACATTGAGTCCCTAACTAGAGCTATCAGTATCAGCCATTGAGTTCCTGCCTGCGACCAGTGCTATTAGACATTGCGTCCCTACCACTACCACCAGTACAATTAGTTACTGAGTCCCTACCACCAGTGCTATCCAGCCATAGAGACCCTACCACCAGTGCTATTAGCCACCGAGTCCCCACCACCAGCGCAATTAGTCATTGAGTCCCTTCCACCAGTGCTATTTGCCATTGAGTCCCTACCACCAGTGCAATTAGCCACTGAGTCCCTACAACCAGCGCTATTAGTATTAGCCACTGAGTCCCTACCACCAGTGCTATTAGCCATTGAGCCCCTACCACCAGTGCTATTAGCCATTGAGCCCTACCACCAGTGCTTTTAGCAACTGAGTCCCTACCACTAGTGCTATCCAGCCATAGAGACCCTACCACCTGTGCTATTAGCCACTGAGTCCCTACCACCAGTGCTATCCAGCCATAGAGACCCTACCACCAGTGTTATGAGCCAGTGAGTCCCTACCACCAGTGCTATTAGCCACTGAGTCCCTCCCACTACCACCAGCGCTATTACTATTACAGTAGAACTCGGAAATAGCGAGTACGACGGGTCCACTCCTGATTACTCGCTATTTCCGAGTTCTCGCTATTCCCGAGTTGCCAGGAAAGGTCACTCGGCCGTACAAAAATACATAATATATGGAAAGACAATGTGTGTGTGTGTGTGTGTGTGTGTGTGTGTGTGTGTGTGTGTGTGCCGCGCGTGCGTGCGTGTGTGTGTGCCGCGCGTGCGTGCAAATGACTATGTGTGGATAAAGTGGGGTGAGGGCGGGGTTGAACGGCCTTCGTTAACTACGTAATGATGGCCACAGGTTGAAGTTGATCCACCCCTTCCATTTCCATCAAGATTTCGTGTGTATGTGTCTGTGTGTGCGAGTGTTTGTATGCACTAGGCATGTTTGATGAGGTAAACAAGCGCATCACTCAATCACTGACCAACTGAAATGATGATTCCACGCTCCCCTCTCTCGCTGATCGTGTCGTTCGTTAACGAACGCGACTCGCTGACCGATGCTGCGAAGTGAGGCATGTTGACATGTTGGCTGCCAGTGCTTACCTCGCGCGTCGCGTGACATCACATTGGGTGAATAATTGACCCCCACACGCACACAAACACACACACACCCAACCCCCACCCAAATTTGTTTCGCCTACTATGTACTCTAGACTAGGCTACAATGTAATATTACTCGTAACGAAAAATAAGAAAAGAAAAGAAGCTGGGCTAAAAATATTTAAATCGCCCTTGTCTGGTGTTTTGCTTTACTTCGTTCGAAGTCCTAGGCTGGGGCAGGAAATGCTCGTTATTTCCGAGTTGACCTCTTTTTCATACTCGCTACTTGCATGCTAATTTTATTGACTCAAATAAGAGAAAAAAAACGGGGATTTAGATTTTACTCGCTATTTCCGAGTTCTCGCTAATTCCGAGTACGTTACTTTCATGTTCTACTGTATTTCTATTAGCCATTGTCATTGAGTCCCTACCACCAGTACTACGTGCCATTGAGTCCTTACCACCAGCGCTATTAGCCTTTGAGCCCCTACCACCAGCGCTATTAGCCATTGAGTCCCTACCACCAGTGCTATCCAGCCACTGAGTCCCTACCACCAGTGCTATGTGCCACTGGGTCCTTACCACCAGCGCTATTGGCCTTTGAGCCCCTACCACCAGGCTACCCAGCCATCAGGGTGAGAATGACTGGTCACTAAAAAGGAGGAAACTTTTCATAGTGAAGATCATGACCCATCCATGCGACCATAAACTATAAATTTGAATTTCACTAAAATTTTTACTGAGATGCGATCCAAGATTTATCTCAGCAATTTCTGATACAACTCGTTGGAATTTCAAAAGTTGAAAGTGTAATTACAACATTTGGTGGTTGTAGTAGGGACGATGATGTGGTGGTGGTTGTAGTAATAGCGGTGGTAGGGATGATGTGGTAGTGATTGTGGTAGTAGTGGTCGTATGGATGATTGTGTGGTGGTGGTTGTGGTAGCTGTGGTAGGAATGGTGATGTGGTGGTAGGGATGATGTTGTGGTGGTTGTAGTAGTAGTGGTGGTAGGGATGGTGATGAGGTGATGGTTGTAGTAGTGGTAGTAGGGTTGATGATGTGGTGGTGGTTGTAGCAGTAGAGGTGGTAGTGATGATGGTGTGGTGGTGGTTGCAGTAGTAGTGATGGTAGGGATGATGGTGTGATGGAGGTGGTAATATTAGTGGTGGTAGGGATGATGATGTGGTGGTGGTTGTAGCAGTAGAGGTGGTAGTGATGATGGTGTGGTGGTGGTTGCAGTAGTAGTGATGGTAGGGATGATGGAGGTGGTAATATTAGTGGTGGTAGGGATGATGATGTGGTGGTGGTTGAAGTAGTTGTAGTAGGGTTGATGATGTGGTGGTGGTTGTAGTAGTAGATAATGTGATGGTAGTTGTGGTAGTGGTGCTAGGGATGATGGTGTGGTGGTGGTAGTGGTGGTGGTAGGGATGATGAAGTGGTGGTGATTGTAGTAGTAGTGGTCTTAGAGATGATGTGATGGTGGTTGTAGTAGTAGTGGTGGTGGGGATGATGATATTGTGGTGGTTGTAGTAGTGGTAGTAGGGTTGCTGATGTGGTGGTAGCTGTAGTAGTAGTGGTGGTAGGGATGATGTGGTGCTATTTGTAGTAGTAGTGGTGGTAGGGATGATGATGTGGTAGTGATTGTAATAGTAGTGGCGGTAGAGATGTTGATGTAGTGGTTTTGGCGAGTGTTTTTTTTTTATTCAGTGATGATAATAATAATAGCAATGTGTCAAAAAGGAGGAAAATTTCTCGGTCTATCGATCAAACACAAGCAACGTGTAAAAATAACAGGAACATAGTTTTGTATTAGTATTATGTAATATATTACATTTACTAGTATAAATCCATTCTTATCATTAGATATAAATTTACTTTTTGTAAACATTTAATGAATTTGTCCTTTCCACATGTTGTTATTCAAATAAAAGGCCAAAAAGTATTGTTTTGTTTCGATTTTTACTTTATAAAGCAGGCTACAGTATCTTTGTTACCGAAACCTAGTAGTTATTCAGCATATAAATACAACCCAAGAATCTCTCAAATTGCCAAAGGCATAAAGAAAAAGATTAAACTAAGCCAATCACCATTGCTTTATTCTAATACTGTATATGATCTCTATATACCAGATGATTTAATGGATGGTTGCGAAAGAAAGAAAGAGAGAGAGAGAGAGGGGGGGGGGGGAGGAGAGTATTCTCTGCCAATATAACATTTTGAATTCTATATCAAAAAAAGGGGGAAAAGGAAACGAGAAATAGAAAGGAAAAGGGGGGGGGAGAGAAAAGAGAGAGAGAGAGAGAGAGAGAGAGAGAGAGAGAGAGAGAGAGAGAGAGAGAGAGAGAGAAAGAGAGAGAGAGAGAGATTAAAAAGGCAATAAGTACCTACAACAGAGAAACAAATCCAGACCCATTTGTCCCTCCCCTTCCCCTTCAACCATCAACTAACTAATCAAAGAACACTACTGGTCTTCT
>NC_088371.1:0-7500 GCF_034508935.2 Berghia stephanieae | reverse complement strand
ATATTTCAATAGTGAGGCAATATATCTTTCCGAAATTTTCTCTGAAATTCTAGAGCATTATATGGATTTTTATAGTAATGAAAATAAAATAAACAATTGTGTGAAAGTTGATGAA
The DNA here is from genome assembly GCF_034508935.2 of Berghia stephanieae. Taxonomy (NCBI): domain Eukaryota; kingdom Metazoa; phylum Mollusca; class Gastropoda; order Nudibranchia; family Aeolidiidae; genus Berghia; species Berghia stephanieae. The sequence continues at coordinate 7,385 of NC_088371.1, read as the reverse complement.
CTGTGGAATGAACAAGATATACGAATTATAATCTATTTTAGAAACAGATGTATCGAATCTTGGCTCGGACTCTTAACCCTCTTCCGCACTGGGACAGTCCTGTCCCAAATCTGTAACATATAGAATTTAGAGGAATCTTCCGCACCTATTGGGACGGGACAAAACAGTCCCGTTGTGTCCCAAGCCGTTGTGAAATGCTACAAAATCAACGGGACAGGACTGTCCCAGTCCCGTGTTCATATCGTTTGTGATAGTAGAAAAATATAGCAGACTTCCGCACTAGGACAAAAAAGTCCCAGACTTGACGGTGCCGTGTCAAAATTGAAATGCCTGTCTTTATTTTCTGCATCCCCACTACTACTGCTACTACTACCACTACTACTACTACACACTACTACTACTACTACTACTACTACTACTACTACTACTACTACTACTACTACTACTACTACTACTACTACTACTACTACTACTACTACTACTATTTCTACTGTTGCTTCTGCTGCTGCTAATGCCACTAATATATTAATACCTACATCCCTTACAATTTGTATTTATTTCCAATTCCATTGTATTTATTTTCCAACAATAGTCCACACTTTATTTTAGTTCACTGTCTTCTATACTCCCCTCTTTTAACATAATTAAGTACGCACCTTTTATAAATTTCTATTGCTCTGTTTTAATTCGCGCTTCCTCACAAAGTAGCATACAATTTCCTGCCCATCAATGTTTTTGTTTATGCATCTTAACAACGCCACTACCACATTATCTCATTCGCCTGTAGTTTTTAATTCATCATGTGTTGTTGATGAAGGGGAAACCCGAAACGTCCATTTTATCTGTTTTCGTATAGTAAACTGAAGCTTACATTCAATTTCACAGTTATGATTTATTTATTTATTTCAATTCTGAATATAAAAAAGCAAGAAGAATTCAAAAAATAATTCTATGTGATGAAACCACGTACAGAAGACATAGCAACATAAACATTATCGGCAATTTAAAAACGTATGTTTATAAATATAATTTAAGAAGTGTCACACTTTGTGACACAGCAGTAACCTGTCTAAAACCGGTCGCACATCTATTCGGTACCTTGTGGGATCAATTATCTTTATCGTTATTTATTTCGGGAATTTTCAATGAAAATATTCTTAAGTAAGTCCTTCTGAGCCACTTGGACTCATTGTAAGACAAATTAACTCCTTTAGAGCCTTGTAGCCAATTGTACAGGAGTTATCCCGGTTTCAATAGCGTGAAGCGGACAATTAACGTATTTGTTTGAAAACCTTTGAACAGGACGCTAGTCTATCGCAGATTACTATCCCAGCTTGACAGGTACCCTTTTACACCTGAATGGAGTGAGTGATTGGAGTAAATTTTCTTGCTCTAGAAAGTACAAATTGGCTTCGGTCGGAATCGAACACAGAACCTCTGAGTGCAGAGTACAACGCGCTAACCATGGGCCATCTTGCCTCCTAAGCTTATAAATCCGGAACTTATCCATGTTGCTGTAGCGTTAAGCAGACAGATAACAGTTTAAAATTAAAAAAATAAAATTCCCTTTTCATCCCATAGGGGAAATTTTTCTCGAGGGTCTATTCCAAGGGAAGACTGGAATAACCCAGGCGTTAGCCGCAATGCAGCGCCGCAAATTGAGCTAGGGCGAGGTATAACCCAGGCGTTAGCCGCAGTGCAGCGCCGCAAATTGAGCTAGGCGAGGTGACTTACTCAAGGCAACACAGCGCATCAGCGGGTGATCGAACTGATGCCTTTCGGGTACGAAGCAAAGACCGTACAACCGAGCTATGCTGACTTTCTATTATCCTCTTGAATGATACTAGTCCGTCAAAGATTACTTTCATCAGCGAACCGGTATTCATTTGCACCTGGGTAAAATGAGGTGATTCCAAGAAAGTCATTTTAAGAATAAGATCGGAGATCACCATAGAGTCTACGGAATTGACCCTTGAGCAATCTTTGGGTCATTAAAGGATGCACCCAATATTGTTTTCTCTTTCAATTTGTCTTTTTTTCCACGTAGTAAAGCACAGAAATATGCAACCTCTATTTCATCCATTACTACTACTACTACTACTACTACTACTACTACTACTACTTCTACTTAGTAGTAGTAGTAGTAGTAGTAGTAGTAGTAGTAGTAGTAGTAGTAGTAGTAGTAGTTGTTGTTGTAGTAGTAGTAGAAGTAGTAGTAGAAGTAGTGGAGAAGAGGTGGTAGTTGTAGTGGGGTGGTAGTAGTAGTAGTAGTAGTAGTAGTAGTAGTAGTAGTAGTAGTAGTAGTAGTAGTAGTAGTAGTAGTTGTTGTTGTTGTTGTTGTTGTTGTAGATGTAGTAGTCGTAATAGTAGAAGTAGTGGTAGTAGTAGTAGTAGTAGTAGTAGTAGTAGTAGTAGTAGTAGTAGTAGTAGTATTAGTATAGTAGTAGTAGTAGTAGTAGTAGTAGTAGTAGTAGTAGTAGTAGTAGTAGTGTAGTAGTAGTAGTAGTAGTAGTAGTAGTAGTAGTAGTAGTAGTAGTAGTAGTAGTAGTAGTAGTAGTAGTAGTAGTGGTGGTGGTGGTAGTGGTAGTAGTAGTTGTAGTAGTAGTTGTTGTAGTAGTAGTAGCAGCAGCAATAATATTACTCTTGCTATAAGAATATTTCATGATTATATAAATCTTATGTAAACAAATCCTATTGTACAGTGTAAAAAATCATTATCGTCATGTCGTATCTTATGTTGATTCATAAAATGTGAATTATTAGAGTTGTACCAAGGACTTATTTTTTAACTTATTAATTTATAATTCAAACTATTAAATAACTAATCTATTAATTAGAAGATTTTACATTATTATTATCACCATTATAATTATCATTATTATTATTATTATTATTATTATTATTATTATTATATATTATTATTATTATTATTATTATTATTATTATATTATTATTATTATTATTATTATTATTTATTATTATTATTATTATTATTATTATTATTATTACTATCATTATTACTATCATTATTACTATCATTGTTTGCCTTGCTTTATTATTGATTTTATTTACTTGATTTGTTGATGAAAATATTATATTCTTGTATGAGTTATATTGACAATTGCCTACAAATAAACTTTTGAATCTTGTAAAAAAAAAAAAAATGCATTCGCGCAGGTGTGTCCCGGGACAGTCCTGTCCTAGTGCGGAACCCCTTTTGAATAGAAGTTTTCTCCAGCGGGACAGGACAAATTTGTCCTGGGACAGTTTTGTCCTAGTGCGGAAGGAGTCTTATCGTGGTGACAAAAGACAAGCAAACATACCTAGTAGCTCATTTTTTTGTGAAACATATGATTAGTCAATTTCGCACAATTCCTACTTTCGTTTTCGTATTTACGGCGCTGATTTTTTCATTTTTCGTCACTTGCTCACTTCCAAACTATGGCCTCTTGGGGTAAATTGATGCTGGAGGCATCATTGAGGAAGAGACACCGAGATAATTTAAATGGTAAGTTATTGGCCATTCTTATTCTATCGCTGTTGATTTATGAATTGAAATCGGGTAGACATCACACACACCGATTGCTGATTGTCAGGCTGTCATTATTCCCAGACGCCTGTCTAGGGATAATAAAAATTCGTTATCCCCAGACAGGTGTCTGGGGATAACCAATTTTTGTTATCCCCAGACTCCTGTCTGGGATACTATCCCCAGACGCATGTAGCAAGTGGGCAGAAAGATTTTATGCAAAATGCCAAACTAGGCGTGAAAAATACCAAATATTCTGGAAAAAATACTAGTGGTTGTGTCCCAAAACAGTTAATATATCAAGTGATATTTAACACAAGATGAAAGTAAATAGTGATCAAATGTCAAATCCAGCTCTTTTAAAAAAAATATTTTAAAGCAAATGGATCAATGAAATTTCTTTTGTTACTTTGATCTGAAAACGTCAAACTGGCAATTCGACTTTTTATTTTCAACCAGGAAGAAAGTTGTTAATCATCAAATCTGTTCATAGTCCACCAACCATTTAAATTTTCATTACCTACCTACCTGTTAACTTTATTGATCATCTCTTGTTTCTATAATTTGCTCAATCTGGCCACAATTTTGGGGGCGACCGGGAATAATTTTTATGTCGCGGACGAATTCCTAGGCCATGGTGTTGTTCGCCCCAAAGCCCAAAACCCACACCTGCTATTTTCCTGTCTGCTTCGCACAAGACAATACAATTTAGTATCACACGTCCACAAAACTAGATCCAACAACATATTTTTATTCGAATCAGAGATGTAAATAACTACCAAAACAAGGAAGCAAAAATGGTGGATAGCTCATATATGATGAATTTAAAATATTCCGATAGCGGTGTGAATAGCAGCTCAGTGGGTAAGGCCACCTTTCATTTTACTCCTTTTAGCTGCACAGATTCGACCCAGTCGCGACCGACCCCCCCCCCCCCCCCCCCCCCCCCCCCCCCCCCCCCCCCCCCCACTCATCTTTTTTTTTTTTTTTTACTTTTCTTTCTTTCTTCCCATTGATATCATGTTTTCACTTTTGTTACGAGTTCCGAGCAAGAGTTTTTTTTTAATCAGTTGAATTTTTTATTTCTCCGTAATATTATTTCATTATTTAATTTGCTCTAGATCTATTATTGTTTTTTTTTTTGTTTGGTCAATGATAATAATAATAATAATAATAATAATAATAATAATAATAATAATAATATAATAATAATTTAATATTTGTTATTATTATTACTAATTACCATCATAATCATTATTATATTATTATCAATAATAGTATTATTTATTATTAATACTCTTATTATCATACATTACTAATATTATATTATTATTATTAATTATTATTATTATTATTATTATTATTATTATTATTATTATTTATATTATTATTATTATTATTATTATTATTATTATTATAATTATTATAATAATTATTATTATTATTATTATAATTATAATAATTATTATTATTATTATAATTATTATAATTATTATTATTATTATATTATTATTATTATTATTATTATTATTATTATTATTATTATTTATTTTATTATTATTATTATTATTATTATTATTATTATTATTATTATTATTATTATTATTATTATATTATTATTATTATTATTATTATTATTATTATTATTGTTAACTCTATTCCCTGCTCCGAGGGAAATCTCTCTTTTTCTTTTTTTTTTTAATATTTTGACCTAAACCTTAGAGTTTTTTGTTTGCTAAACCTTTATGTAAATGTTCCGTTTCTGAGCATGAATTTCTTAAATTGTTTTTATTTTTAAAACAATTATTGTTTTTATTTTTTAAAACAATTATTGTTTTTTTTTTTCTCCTCTATCTGACCATTTGGTCGCTCTCTGAATATTTCTGTTTGTTTGCTTTTTAATTATTTATTCTTTTTAGACACTATTTGAGATCGGAGTGGGGACGAATATATTTGCTAGAAACTAGAAAAAAAAAAAAAAAAAGAGAGAGAGAGAGAAGAGAGAGAGAGAGAGAGAGAGAGAGAGAGAGAGAGAGAGAGAGAGAGGAGAGAGAGAGAGAGTTTAATAATAAAAAAAAAAGAGGTGGGGGGAGGATGGATGGGACATTTATCCCTTTCAACGTTCTGTAAAAAGAAGACGGAATTTAAAAAAAAAAAAGTGACGTTACCAGGATTCGAACCCACAACGTCGATTATGGTCAAACTTCCAGGGCAGACGACTAAAACCATTCGGCCATGACACCCAATTCGAAGTCGACGCATATTGTGTATATGTAGTAACGACTGATTTTAATGTTGGTTAATTTTATGTTTTTATAGATATTTTATTAACTTTCCTTATTTCTATGTGCATCTGGAAACATTCCATATTCTGGAATGTGGATAATTGTTTAAAAGAGCGGAGTTTCAAATATGCGTCTGGGGATAATGAAAATTCGTTATCCCCAGACAGGTGTCTGGGGATAACAAATTTTTATTATCCCCAGACAGGTGTCTGGGGATAATGACAGCGTTATTTATTGTTGCTAGCATGCATTGCAGAATTGTGTTTGTGTTTTATCTTTATGGAATGCTGAAGTCAAAAGGATTTTTAAATAGTCTACCCGATACTTGCAGGTTGTTTGAGGCTCGGCTTTCGGAATCCATGTTGTTGAGACCACATTTGTAATAATATTTGGATCCAAAGTATCTGCTGTAGGAATAAAAACTGTGGAAACATATGTAATATGTTTATTTTCTTTGTGTTTTTCTTTTTGTTTTTTTTATATATTTTTTTTTAATTTTAGAGTATTGCCTCTCTTAGAGTATAAAAACAAATAAATGAGGGCAGTTTAGTTTAGACATACTTAGTCTTTGTTATAATTCTGTGAGTCCCGTTTATTCACAGACAAGAGTATTGCCTCTCTTAGAGTATAAAAACAAATAAATAAGGGCAGTTTAGTTTAGACATACTTAGTCTTTGTTATAATTCTGTGAGTCCCGTTTATTCACAGACAAGAGTATTGCCTCTCTTAGAGTATAAAAACAAATAAATGAGGGCAGTTTAGTTTAGACATACTTAGTCTTTGTTATAATTCTGTGAGTCCCGTTTATTCACAGACAAGCTGTCCTTGATTCTGGATGGGGAGTAAGCATCCACTATGACAGACAAAGTCTTCAATGTCTATGATGATTTCAGGCAGGGGGGAAGAGCTGCCAAGAAAAGAAGAAGGGTAAGTGTACCAATTAAAATTAATTATTAGAGCTATTATATAGTGTAATATCCACTACATTTGCTCAAAGCGCTTTAAAGAGTAAAGAGGCTTTTCCAGGGACTCAACTATGCGCTGAGCGGGGCTCGAACCCAGGACCTTCCGATCCAGAAGTGAGTGTCGCACCACAAGACCACATAGCCATTAGTACACAAAGATTTTTTTTTTTTTTTAATCACAAATTTGGCCAAATTTTAACTCTGGGTGGCTAGGTGGGATTTTTTTGACCTATCATACTCATAGAGAGGTTACTTAATATTTTTTTTTTCCAACTTGCTTTCTGACTTTTGCCTAGGAATGAGATTACTTAAGTTTTGTCATGACACTGGCCGAAAAGTTTGTATGGTTGGGATATAGTCAAGTGAATAGTTATAATTTTGGAAGATGATTTTTTTCCCCTTGTAAATCATCTCTGTTATGTACTTTTTTTTTTTTTGTTTTTTTTTTTTGGGGGGGGTGGGCTGGGGGGGGGGGGGGGGGGGGTTTGGTGTGTTTTGAATATATTGATTTGTAAGCTTTTGAGTGTGTTCCTGCTAGTGGGATCCTGTGTTTATGTCTGAATGAGACTTTTAGGTGATCTCAAACTATGAACACTGAAAGTGTGC
>NC_088370.1:44549328-44550643 GCF_034508935.2 Berghia stephanieae | reverse complement strand
TCGTTTTGTGTTACATGTATGAAGGGCAGGTCGTTTTGTGTTACTGTATGAAGGGCGGGTCGTTTTGTGTTCCCATGTATGAAGGGCAGTTGTTTGTGTTACATGTATGAAGGGCAGGTGTTTTGTGTTACATGTATGAAGGGCAGGTCGTTTGTGTTACATGTATGAAGGGCAGGTCGTTTTGTGTTACATGTATGAAGGGCAGGTCGTTTTGTGTTACATGTATGAAAGGCAGGTCGTTTTGTGTTACATGTATGAAGGGCAGGTCGTTTTGTGTTACATGTATGAAGGGCAGGTTGTTTTGTGTTACATGTATGAAGCGCAGGTCGTTTTGTGTTACATGTATGAAGGGCAGGTCGTTTTGTGTTACATGTATGAAGGGCATGTCGTTTTGTGTTACATGTATGAAGGGCAGGTCGTTTTGTGTTACATGTATGAAGGGCAGGTAGTTTTGTGTTACATGTATGAAGGGCAGGTCGTTTTGTGTTACATGTATGAAGGGCAGGTCGTTTTGTGTTACATGTAAGAAGGGCAGGTCGTTTTGTGTTACATGTATGAAGGGCAGGTCGTTTTGTGTTACATGTATGAAGGGTAGGTCGTTTTGTGTTACATGTATGAAGGGCAGGTCGTTTTGTGTTACATGTATGAAGGGCAGGTCGTTTTGTGTTACATGTATGAAGGGCAGGTCGTTTTGTGTTACATGTATGAAGGGCAGGTCGTTTTGTGTTACATGTATGAAGGGCAGGTCGTTTTGTGTTACATGTATGAAGGGCAGGTCGTTTGTGTTACATGTATGAAGGGCAGGTCGTTTTGTGTTACATGTATGAGGGCAGGTCGTTTTGTGTTACATGTATAAAGGGCAGGTCGTTTTGTTTACATGTATGAAGGGCATGTCGTTTTGTGTTACATGTATGAAGGGCAGGTCGTTTTGTGTTACATGTATGAAGGGCAGGTCGTTTTGTGTTACATGTATGAAGGGCAGGTCGTTTTGTGTTACATGTATGAAAAGCAGGTCGTTTTGTGTTACATGTATGAAGGGCAGGTCGTTTTGTGTTACATGTATGAAGGGCAGGTTGTTTTGTGTTACATGTATGAAGGGCAGGTCGTTTTGTGTTACATGTATGAAGGGCATGTCGTTTTGTGTTACATGTATGAAGGGCAGGTCGTTTTGTGTTACATGTATGAAGGGCAGGTAGTTTTGTGTTACATGTATGAAGGGCAGGTCGTTTTGTGTTACATGTATGAAGGGCAGGTCGTTTTGTTTTACATGAAGGAAGGGCAGGTCGTTTTGTGTTACATGTATGAAGGGCAGGTC
>NC_088370.1:44541828-44544328 GCF_034508935.2 Berghia stephanieae | reverse complement strand
TTCGGTGGATGGCAACTCTAAATTATACTGCGGGGAAGTGTGTGTTTTTTTAAAGGGGGTGGTGGTGGAGTGAGAGGGATTGATTATAATTTATGATGTTGCAGTCGCGGGGTGCGTTGTCTCCCCCCCCCCCCTTTTTTTTTTTTGTTTTTTTTTTTTTTTCTTTTGTTTTCCCTTTTTTAAAACAATAATGGGTCAAAAGCGGTGAAAGGAGAAAAGTTTTGATCCCCGAACGAAAACGCGTTTCCCCACTCACTGAGAAAGATGAAAAAGGGAGAGGAGGAGAGAGAGAGAGGAGGAGCGACGAAAAGGGGGAGAAAAGGGAGGGTGCCAGAATAAAAGGGGGATGCTAGAAAAAGGGAAAGGAAAAGACGGAAAATTTGGAAAAAACAAAGGGGGGGGGGGGAAGAAAGAGAGAGAGAGAGGAGAGGGGGGAGGGGAAAGGGGAAGAGGGGGAAGAAAATAAGAAAAGAGAGTCGAGTGGGGGTAAGGAAGAGGGAAAACGTGAGGGGCAAAAGGGGGTTTTAAGGGAAATGAAAGAAAAGAGAAAGATAGAGAGATAAAGAGATGAAAATCAAAGGAAAGACAGGGTGAGAGAGAAAATTGGAAAATTGCCTAAGGAAAATGAAAAAAAAATTTATATTAAATTATATTAAATTGAAAGAGAAGAGAGGAAGAAGAGGAAGGGAGAGGGTGGTGTGTGTGTGTGTGTGAAAAATTGTATTGAAGGTAGAGAAAGGGAAGGGAAAAGACTAAAAGAAAAATGAGAGAAGATAGAAAGTTAGTAATAGTAGATAGATAGATAGATAGTAATGATAGATGATAGATAGATAGATGTAGATGATAGTAGATGATGATAGAAGATAGTTGGATGATGATGGTTATGCATGCCTCGTTTTGGATCGGAAGGCCCGGGTTCGCCCCCCTCGTCGGTGATAGTTGAGCCCCTTGGAAAAAAAGGCTCTTTACAAATTTCACCTACTCGGTGTAAAATGAGTTAAAGCGTTGTCGAAAAAAAATTTAAATCCCCAAACGGCGTATTCTTTTTCGTTTACATGTTGTTGTGTTGGTCGGGACTCTTGTAAAAGCGCTTTGAGCAATTTAGTGGCTATTGCGCTTAAAAAGTAAATTTTTTTTCCCAAGAAAAAAAGGAAAGAAAGGGGAGAGAGGAGAGAGGGAGAGAGAGAGAGAGAGGGGAGAGGAAAAGGGACGACGCGAAATAGAGGAATGACAAAAAAGGAGCGAGGGGGACAACCCGACTGGGGAAATTTTTTTAAAGATTTAGGGGGAAAAAAAATATGAGAAGGAAAAGAAGAGAGATAAGGAATGGAAAAAAATGAAAAAGTCCATCAATAAAGTGTGATTTAAAGTATAAGTCATAAAGGTGGCAAAGGGGTTAGAGGAAAATTGTGCTACATTTCTTTTTAGTTTCAAATAGATGTTTTAGCCCCAAAGTCTTTTAAGGGAAAAAATTTTTGGATGATAAAAACCCAAGGGGATCCCCGTAGGTCAGTGGTGAAAACCCCCGTTCACCACGACAAGTGACCAAGATCGTCCCCGGGCAGTCGAGATATATTTTTTGACCCCTCTGTCCCCGCGTAAATGGGTGCTGGGTTATTAGATCTGATGGAAAGTATTTGTAATAGACAGCGTGTATCCAAGGATGGCAAAGGGAAATTTTGTCCTTTTGCTATAAAAACTGTAGGATAATCCGGCTCCCTGGGCCTTTGGCTTGAAAGACTACTTATTTCCATAACCAAGACTGAGGTCGAAATTTTACGGAAGTTTAACTTCAAAGCCTTTTTAAAAACGAATTTTCAGTGTAACTTTTTTGGGGCCTTTTAATTGGGGTTTGAAAGATGACCAAAAAAAGCCTGTGAAAAAAAAAGCTTTTAATTGTGATTTTAAAAAAAAGTGTTTTATTTTAATGTGTTTTTCAAAAAAATTCCTTGCAAGTAATTTTTCTTTTTATTTTTTCTCCAAAACCTGTTTCAGGTGAATTTTATTTTGATTTGTAAATTTACGTTCCGTTTTATTTTTGTCGTGTCAAATTCGCATCATAAAAAGGCATTTTTTTTTTTTAAAGAAAGACAAAAGGAAAGATACCCCCACTGGTTATTTGCTAATGGGGTTTTATTTAAGTTTAAGAATTTTGGAGACATCATTCTTCTAGATTCTTACTTTAACTTTAACAAGGCCTGAATCTTTTGGTGGCTTTTTTAGGCACCCCGTCGGGGTGTACAAAAGCACGTTTTTGCACCCCATTTGGGGGTGTCTAAAAAAGCCCATTTTTAGCACCTCTGTTGGATGATGGTTATTTTGAAAAGATAATAAAAATTAAAGAAAATCACAAAATTTTTTAAAATCAAAGGGAAAAAAAAACTGGCACATAATTTTGTCTCAAAAAATAAAGAAATTTTGAAAATTAAAATCGAAGGTTTTTTTAAAACTGATAAAAGTTTTTGAAAAAAAAAAAAAGAAGACAAAAACAAAAAAAAAC
>NC_088370.1:44534102-44541728 GCF_034508935.2 Berghia stephanieae | reverse complement strand
TATTATTACTATTATTACTATTTATTATTATTATTATTATTATTATTATTATATTATTATTATTATTATTATTATTATTATTATTATTATTATTATTATATATTATTATTAAAAGAATTATCATTATTATTATTATTATTATTATTATTATTATTATTATTATTATTATTATTATTATTATTATTATTATCATCATCATCATTATTATTATTATTTCTATCATCATCATCATCATCATCATCATCATCATCATCATCATCATCATCATCATCATTATTATTATTATCATTATTATTATTATTATTATTATTATTATTATTATTATTATTATTATTATTATTATTGTTATGATTATTGTATTCATCATACTAATGAATAAAACTCTCCTCGTGCGAGGACGTTTTGGACGGATATGCAAGATGAAGAGTGGTTTGTCAATAAACGATGAAAGAAACGAATGTTTTCGGCTTCACACTCAGGAATGCCATTTTAGCGTTTTTGATGCTAATATTCAAAATTTTACTGATTTTCCTTCTAATGTCGTTAAACCGTTTCACATAGTAATATTGGGTTGTTACTTTGTCAAATTGTTTGTTTCATCTATTTAATTTTCACATCAACAGTAATTATATAAACAATAACAAAAGTTACTCTTAAACAGACGAGAGGAGGTGATTTAACAAAAAACAAAAAAAGATATTATCAAAACATAAAATTTATATATTTCCAATTTCCGCATTTATATGTATTTTAGTTAAGAAATTCATACCCAGAAAAATGTTACTTTTCATTTATTCCATTTGCTATTTTATGTGATAATTTGGCTCTGTGTGGGTTCTTTGCAAAATAAACCTGGCAACCCATTCCCGCCGTCTAAAATTGTTTGTGTGCACATGGAAAGGTTAATATTTAATAACCATCATAACGTTATTTCTGTCGACTCAACACAAGGCTTTACAGTAACACATGTTGAAGAGCATCGTTATAAAACTATCATTCATTAGTAGCATCTCCGTTACTCCAGTTTTTCGTTCATTTTAATTTAAACCTTTTAAGGCGATATTTAATCGCACAAATTTTTGTATTAATTTGAATGTTTTAGATACTAAAATTTCGATATATTAATATAGTAAAAATATTTAATCGCACAAAAAAAAGAGAAGTTTTGGTATTAATTTGTCAAAATGTTTTAGATGCTAAAAATTGGATGTACTATCATAGTCAAAATACTGAGACTTGTAAGAAAAGGAAACGAGAGCGGTCGTATGGGTGGGGGAGGGTGCAAGTATTAAAATTCCATTTTATATTTGTGCGGCTATGTGGTCTTGTGGTATGACACTCGCTTTCGGATCGGAAGGTCCTGGGTTCGAGCCTCGCTCGGCGCATAGTTGAGTTGGAAAAAGCTCTTTATTCACATTCTCTCACCGAACTCAGGTGTAAAATGAGTACCTGGCCGTTAACAGCGTTGCCTTTGTCCGAAAAGTTGTAATATCGCCTCACAGGCGTTATGTGCCGTCCTACTTGTTAAAAGTTGCTGTTGACCAGGGACCTCTTGTAAAGCGCTTTGAGCACGTTTAGTGGATATTGCGCTATATAAAAGCTCAATTTGTAAAACAGACAGTTTCGTATTTTTAAAATGTCATCGTTAACATATAGCTTGACACGAGAACCATCGAGGACTTACAGTTTGACGTCATTTGTTTGGTTTGTGCAGCGTCTAGTGAGTTGTCGTTAGTAGAGCCCAAGGAAACAAGTGATCCCATTGGTTGAACTAGTGAATACAACTCACGATTTGTTTTCTTTTGTGGCCAAAGACTTGTCCTTCTACGTCATTTTTTTTGGTCCGTGTCAGGCTATACGTTAACTACGATCTAACGGACCAACGCACAAAACCTTAAACATTTATAGATAGTATGCAGATGACGTCACTCAGGCCTTTGTTATTGTTTTTGCCATCCGCGTTTGTGAGTTGTTCTCACTAAACTGTATTAACCAGACTATAAAAGTTCATGGTTACACAGAGTTCGTGTGTTGGTCCATTATACTTCCGGATGGCAATGTTGTGAACTCCTTGGCCAAGCGCATTCTATCTATAGTCTGATTTAGTGAGAACTACTCAAAAAAAAAAAAACAAACAAAGAGCTGAGTGACGTCAATTTCGTTATAGATAGAATGCGCTAGGCCAAGGAGTTCACAACATTGCCATCCGGAAGTATAACGGACCAACACACAAAACTCTGTGTAACCATGAACTTTTATAGTCTGTTTATAGATAGAATGCGCTAGGCCAAGGAGTTCACAACATTGCCATCCGGAAGTATAACGGACCAACACACAAACTCTGTGTAACCATGAATTTTTATAGTCTGTTTATAGATAGAATGCGCTAGGCCAAGGAGTTCACAACATTGCCATCCGGAAGTATAACGGACCAACACACAAAACTCTGTGTAACCATGAACTTTTATAGTCTGTTTATAGATAGAATGCGCTAGGCCAAGGAGTTCACAACATTGCCATCCGGAAGTATAACGGACCAACACACAAACTCTGTGTAACCATGAATTTTTATAGTCTGTTTATAGATAGAATGCGCTAGGCCAAGGAGTTCACAACATTGCCATCCGGAAGTATAACGGACCAACACACAAAACTCTGTGTAACCATGAACTTTTATAGTCTGTTTATAGATAGAATGCGCTTGGCCAAGGAGTTCACAACATTGCCATCCGGAAGTATAACGGACCAACACACAAACTCTGTGTAACCATGAACTTTTATAGTCTGTTTATAGATAGAATGCGCTAGGCCAAGGAGTTCACAACATTGCCATCCGGAAGTATAACGGACCAACACACAAAACTCTGTGTAACCATGAATTTTTATAGTCTGTTTATAGATAGAATGCGCTAGGCCAAGGAGTTCACAACATTGCCATCCGGAAGTATAACGGACCAACACACAAAACTCTGTGTAACCATGAATTTTTATAGTCTGTTTATAGATAGAATGCGCTTGGCCAAGGAGTTCACAACATTGCCATCCGGAAGTATAACGGACCAACACACAAAACTATGTGTAACCATGAATTTTTATAGTCTGTTTATAGATAGAATGCGCTAGGCCAAGGAGTTCACAACATTGCCATCCGGAAGTATAACGGACCAACACACAAAACTCTGTGTAGCCATGAATTTTTATAGTCTGTTTATAGATAGAATGCGCTTGGCCAAGGAGTTCACAACATTGCCATCCGGAAGTATAACGGACCAACACACAAAACTCTGTGTAACCATGAATTTTTATAGTCTGTTTATAGATAGAATGCGCTTGGCCAAGGAGTTCACAACATTGCCATCCGGAAGTATAACGGACCAACACACAAAACTCTGTGTAACCATGAATTTTTATAGTCTGTTTATAGATAGAATGCGCTTGGCCAAGGAGTTCACAACATTGCCATCCGGAAGTATAACGGACCAACACACAAACTCTGTGTAACCATGAACTTTTATAGTCTGGTTAATACAGTTTAGTGAGAACAACTCACAAACGCGGATGGCAAAAACAATAACAAAGACCTGACTGACGTCATCTTCGAACTATCTATAGTCTGATTAATACAATTTAGTGAGAACTACTCAAAACAAGTGCTGGCTAAAAAAGATAACAAAGAGCTGAGTGACGTCAATTTCGTTATATCTATTATAAGGACTCAACTTTGCACTACCCAGATATTGGAGTTCGAGCCAAGACCACAAAGTAGTAGCATAAAAGATCAGACTCGAATAAGGAGTCTAATGGGTTAAGTTTTGGTTAGTTTCTTACCAAGACTGACGTTTTATTAAAGAACACAGTATGTGCTATTTGATTAACATTGCATGTACTGTGTTTTTAAAAGCAACAGCAAAATAATATACAACACTAGTAAGACGAACGACTCTATTTGTGCATTCATTTGAAGGTTGGCGTTCGAAATAGTGTGGATAAAGACTTTATATTCGATAAGAATTTGATACATGTTCACTTTTCATAAAGATTTAGGACCTGTAAGTTTGATTTTCGGGGTTTAATTAAAAGAAGCAATACCTGAAATATTATATTATATGTATGTACTGAAATATTATAGTATGTTATGTACTGAAATATTATATTATATGTATGTACTGAAATATTATAGTATGTTATATACTGAAATATTATATTATATGTATGTACTGAAATATTATAGTATGTTATATACTGAAATATTATATTATATGTATGTACTGAAATATTATAGTATGTTATATACTGAAATATTATATTATATGTATGTACTGAAATATTATAGTATGTTATATACTGAAATATTATATTATATGTATGTACTGAAATATTATAGTGTGTTATATACTGAAATATTATAGTAAATGTATGTACTGAAATATTATTGTATGTTATGTACTGAAATATTATATTATATGTATGTACTGAAATATTATGGTATGTTATATACTGAAATATTATATCATATGTATGTACTGAAATATTATAGTATGTTATATACTGAAATATTATATTAGATGTATGTACTGAAATATTATAGTATGTTATGTATTTATTTATCGATTTATTTATTTATTCATTCAACTATTTATAACACTTTTAGAAACCTATTTAGTTGTTTCCTTATTTCTTTATTAATTTTTTATTTATTTATTTATTTATCGATTTATTTATTTTCTTATTTATTTATTTTCTCAGTTATTTTTTATTTATGAATTATTAAATAAGATAATTGACATTTGTTTATTTTATTAGCTATTATTTATGTGCTTGTTTAGTCTTTATTATATGCGTTAGTGTCTGCTACCTATTTTTATATATTAAAGTGGCGAATTTGGAACATAAAATAGTGTATGAAATAGGCATACATGGATTTGCATGAAACAATTTCAGACAAAGCAGAAAGTAAAATACAAAGGAAATATTTTATCCATTACAAATAGTCTGTCTTGTCTGCCGATCGAACCTGAGACTTCTTAATGACATGCAGAAGTTGTGACGTCACACCTTCTAACTCTCCGGTTCCAAACTATTTTGGAAGTGTGTAACCAGTTCTCCGGAGGTCAAACAACGAAAAGGTTACACATTTGATCATGAGGTGGCATGTGTCACTGGTGTCATGACATCAAAATATAAAGATATTTCCAACCACAATCGGACTAATATTAGAAAAGGTCCCCACAAAAGTATAGTATATAGTAGTAGTAGTAGTAAAAGTAGTAGTTAGTAGTAGTTAGTAGTAGTAGTAGTTAGTAGTAGTAGTAGTTAGTAGTAGTAGTAGTAGTAGTAGTAGTAGATAGTATGTATAGTAGTAGTAGTAGTAGTAGTAGTAGTAGTAGTAGTAAGTAGTATAGTAGTAGTAGTAAGTAGTATGTAGTAGTAGTAGTAGTAGTAGTAGTAGTATAGTAGTAGTATGTAGTAGTAGTAGTAAGTAGTAGTAGTATAGTAGTAGTAGTAGTATAGTAGTAGTAGTAGTAGTAGTTAGTGAGTATAGTAGTAATAGTAGTAGTAGTAGTAGTAGTAGTAGTTGTAGTAGTAGTTAGTAGTAGTAGTAGTAGTAGTAGTAGTAGATAGTAGTAGTAGTAGTAGTATGTAGTAGTAGTAGTAGTAGTAGTAGTAGTAGTATAGTATGTAGTAGTAGTAGTAGTAGTTAGTAGTAGTAGTAGTAGTAGTAGTTAGATAGTAGTGTAGTAGTAGTAGTAGTAGTAGTAGTAGTAGTAGTATAGTAGTAGTAGTAGTAGTAGTAGTAGTAGTAGTAGTAGTAGTAAGTAGTAGTAGTAGTAGTAGTAGTAGTTAGTAGTAGTAGTAGTAGTAGTAGTTAGTAGTATAGTTAGTAGTTAGTTAGTAGTAGTAGTTAGTAGTAGTAGTAGTAGTAGTAGTAGTAGTAGTAGTAGTAGTAGTAGTAGTAGTAGTAGTAGTAGTATAGTAGTAGTAGTAGTAGTAGTATAGTAGTAGTAGTAGTAGTAGTAGTAGTAGTAGTAGTAGTAGTAGTAGTAGTAGTAGTAGAGTAGTAGTAGTAGTAGTAGTAGTAGGTAGTAGTAGTAGTAGTAGTAGTAGTAGTTGAGTAGTTAGTAGTAGTAGTAGTAGTAGTTAGTAGTAGTAGTAGTAGTAGTAGTAGTAGTAGTAGTAGTAGTAGTAGTGTAGTTGTAGTAGTAGTTAGTTAGTAGTAGTTTGTAGTAGTAGTAGTAGGTAGTAGTAGTAGTTGTAGTAGTAGTAGTGTAGTAGTTGTAGTAGTAGTAGTAGTAGTAGTAGTAGTAGTGTAGTAGTAGTAGTAGTAGTAGTAGTAGTAGTAGTAGTAGTAGTTAGTAGTAGTAGTAGTAGTAGTAGTAGTTGTAGGTAGTGTAGTAGTGGTAGTGTGGTAGTAGTAGTAGTAGTAGTGTAGTAGTAGTAGTAGTAGTAGTAGTAGTAGTAGTAGTAGTAGTAGTAGTGTAGTAGTAGTAGTAGTAGTAGTAGTAGTAGTAGTAGTAGTGTAGTAGTAGTAGTAGTAGTAGTTGTAGTAGTAGTAGTAGTAGTAGTAGTAGTAGTAGTTGTAGTGTAGTGTAGTGTATGGTAGTGTAGTAGGTAGTAGTAGTAGTAGTAGTAGTGTAGTAGTAGTAGTAGTAGTAGTATTGTAGTAGTAGTAGTAGTAGTAGTAGTTTGTAGTAGTAGTAGTAGTAGTAGTAGTAGTAGTAGTAGTAGTAGTAGTAGTAGTAGTAGTAGTAGTAGTATGTAGTGTAGTAGTGTAGTAGTAGTAGTAGGTAGTAGTAGTAGTAGTAGTAGTTGTAGTAGTAGTATAGTAGTAGTTGTAGTAGTAGTAGTAGTAGTAGTTAGTAGTATGTAGTAGGTAGTAGTTTGTAGTAGTAGTAGAGTAGTAGTAGTAGTAGTAGTAGTAGTAGTAGTAGTGTAGTAGTAGTAGTATAGTAGTGTAGTAGTATAGTAGTAGTATAGTGTAGTAGTGTAGTAGTAGTTAGTAGTAGTTGTAGTAGTAGTAGTAGTAGTATGTAGTAGTAGTAGTAGTTGTAGTAGTAGTAGTAGTAGTAGTAGTGTAGTGTAGTATGTAGTAGTAGTTAGTAGTAGTAGTAGTAGTAGTGTAGTAGTAGTAGTTATGTAGTAGTGTGTAGTAGTAGTAGTAGTGTAGTAGTAATAGTAGTAGTAGTTAGTAGTAGTGTAGTGGTAGTAGTAGTAGTAGTTAGTTAGTAGTAGTAGTAGTAGTAGTAGTAGTAGTAGTAGTATGTAGTAGTAGTAGTTGTAGTAGTTTAGTAGTAGTAGTTGTTAGTAGTAGTAGTAGTAGTAGTTGTAGTAGTAGTAGTAGTGTAGTAGTAGTAGTAGTAGTAGTAGTAGTATAGTAGTAGTTAGTAGTATAGTAGTAGTAGTAGTAGTTAGTAGTAGTAGTGTGGTAGTAGTTAGTAGTAGAGTAGTAGTATAGTAGTAGTGAGTAGTAGTAGTAGTAGTAGTAGATAGTGTAGTAGTATAGTAGTAGTTAGGTAGTAGTAGTAGTAGTTAGTAGTAGTAGTAGTAGTAGTAGTAGTAGTTTGTAGTAGTAGTAGTATAGTTTGTAGTAGTAGTAGTAGTAGTTTGTATGTAGTATAGTAGTAGTTG
>NC_088370.1:44518723-44534002 GCF_034508935.2 Berghia stephanieae | reverse complement strand
CAGCGCCGCAGCGCAAATTGAGGTTACGCAGTAGTCCAAGGACTCTAACGCTGAGCCGCGTTGTTCTTTTAAATTGGTTTCTTACTCCTGAGTCTAATGACTTATTAATTTAATCAATTAAAAGTCCATTGATTCTCTCAAAGGTCAAAGGGCGAATAGCTCAGACGTCAGCCGCACAGCAGCGCCGCACAAAAAAAAATTGGTCAAGGTCATTCAGAGCAGCCGGTAGTCTAAATCGTTTTTGATTGGTTCTTTCAAATTCTCCGATCTTGATCGGATATCATATTGTCATAGTTTCGTCCGTTTGATTGGTTCTTTGAAATATATTTTTGTCGGGACAGTGTCGTCGTAAAATGAGTGGTCTTGTGAAAGCATTAATTCTCAATGTAGAACCAGATGAAATGTTCCATTGTGTTAGAACCGTGATAGATCATACCCATTGTATACCTTAAAAATGTCTGTTCTAAAAAAGGAAATTAAAAGTTCCCATGGGAACATTTCGTTAATGTGTTTTGCTATTTAAATATAACCTTATACACATCCGGCTTAATGCCACTCAACGTAATTCTCACATCAGTCTTGTTATGATTACAAATAATTACGTTCACAACTGGAAAATATACGTCGGTACTTGACACCATCGGAATGTCTCTCGCACAAATAATTACGCACACATCTGGAAAATAAATGTCTCTCGCGTTCTTCAAACGTACTATCTCGCTTTCATCTTAACCAATTATTTACTTTCCAGCCCTCGCCAGAAAATAATTACCTGTTTTACAGTCGTGAGAAAATATTAGCACTTTCTAAAAAATTCCGCGTAACGGGTAGTCGAACTTGAAACCTTTAAGATACGAAGCAAAGACCACGCCACTGGACCACGCTATCGTATAAGGAGTGTTTATTCAATTCCCAGGTCTGACTCCTGGACTTAGAACTATTTTTTTAAAGAGAATTATTATAAACTTTCCCATGACAAATATCTACAAATCTCATTAGCTTTTGAGCGTGTTTCCACACCCACATCTGGAACACATTTACCCTCCCTGCTTGAGAGTTCACAGGCTTTATCGCCCTCTCGTGTTTATATTTAGATAAACCCGTTTTCAAACAACCTCGAAGATTAAATATCGTGAGAAACAGTCTTGGTATTCGTTTTCTTTCTTACAACTGCACCTGGTGGTTTATTTTACGTTAAAAGTCAAAACCCTATGTTCTGACTGCTTTTTAAAATTATTATTGTTATTTTTTTTTTTTTAGATGTTCTCTCGTTTAAATACTGGTTTGTAATACAGTTACATTATTATCACCAGTCTTCTGATCGATAGGATAAAAGTGCGCTACCTAACCTCTAGAAGGGAACATCAATTGGTAGAGCTCTCGCTTTACACACAAAAGGAGTGGGTTCGAGTTTGTTTGTTTTGTTTTGTTGTTTTTATTCCCTATCCATACAACACAATGATAAGGTAGCTAGGTCTGTTGGATCAAGCTGAAAGTACTTTTCGATAGTACATCTTTATTCCGTTCGTGTTATCACCCAATTGACAACGATGATTAGTTAACAGCGATCATCTCCAAGTGTAACCCCCTCCTTCTTCATATTTTACAGTCTAATTCAATAAATGGAATACAGCTGCTCTAAATAATTAGTTCCAGTTATTTAGTCATTCATCACAAGACTTCGCGAAAACGTTATAGAAAAAAAAAATACTATACTATCAACTTAAGTAACTGTGACTGTAATTTTGATTATCTCGCCTCATTGGACACTGCATTCTAAATATCTCATTTTATTTTGTGTCACCTCGCCATTACCATCGCATCATGAATTTAAAACTTCTAACATCAAAAAAAAAATATTCCATTATTTAACTAAAAAAGATCTTGATATATACACATCTTCATTAAAAAATAATTATCACGCGTGTCCAATGATGCGACCGTAAAGATAATTTACCCACCAAACGAAGAAGAGATAAATCAAAGATAGTGCAGGGTGTAACAAATACGAGTACATTCGTTTCGTTTCAAGAAGTGAACTCAACACTGAAATTATGATGAACACTTTTATTCGATTCAGATTATTGTTAATAGAAAAACAGATTAAAGTAGATACCATGTCAGTCAAATCCCCTTTCTTCGTATTCCCCTCCTCTCTTTGAAAACGGATTTTAGAATCGATGATACCAAACGACTATTTTTCGAATTAACAAATTATGATCTGGACTTAATAAACCGTAATCACAGACACGTTAGTAGTTGCATTGTCCTGATTTGGTGATGTCTGTGAATCTTAAATACGAAAATGTCCGAAATAACACGATGTCACGCACAATTTTACTCGCGGTAATCAATGTTGATATATTTTTTTAATAATCATAGGTTCAAACTGACTTAAAATAGGTGTAATATCTCTATACAGATTTAATCATGAGAAGTTTTGTTTAATAGTTAAACGCCTTACCACTTATCAACGAAAGGGATCACCATATGAAATCGACACATGGTTAATTGGTGAATTTAGAAACAAAGTGTCTCTTTGCTGTCACCCTTGTCGTCTCAAACAATCAATTTTAAAGAATTATGTAGTTTTTCCAGTGATTTACTGTACTGGGAGAATTATCATGTATGGTTGTGTTGTTCTTTTTTTTCTTGGGTCATTTTTCTAAAGCGGGTCTTGTAGTTTGTAATTTCCGTCTTAAATGCCATTTGCTTTATTTTTAAAAATAAGACGACGGAGAATTTTATTTAATGCAATTAAAGTAGGTCTCGTTCTTGTCTAGGTCTGGTAAAATAAATGAGATGACGTCATACACTTAATACAATCCCCGTAGACAATGTTGATATTGTAGAAACCTCCGGTATAGAGATTAGAACATGAATTCGAAATCAAGGCGTTTTGGTATGGTAGTTAAACAATCTATCCATCGACCAATTAAAGCCTCTTCACTATGTGAATACGACTTGTAGATGGGTGCAATAGGAGGTGCCTGTTTTCATTGAAATTTCACGTAGGATCAATTAAATAGAAATACGACCGATAAGAAATGTCCATGTGTCCACACGAGTTAAACCCAATATCATGTTTTACAGTCATATTCTCTTTACCCAATATCATTTTTGGAAACATTTTGATTGGGTTAATGTAAAATTTACATCTGAATCAAAACTAAAAAGAATTGGTGACAAAAGCTTTTTTAAAACTCCAACAACTTTTAACACACGGACTTATTTAACTTGGCTGCTTTTTAATAAAAAATATTCTTGTCTGATAAAATACTTGTACCCGTCATTTTCAACATGCGGCGGGTTTCGTGTTTTGTATCATGGACTTTTTTTTCGCAGCAAGAAATAAATAAATGAAACACAACAATCATTACAATACACAATATTGATTGATCAATTACTTAATACAATTACATGTCCTTGCCAAGTTACTCACTTCGTGAAATAGATTTTGATGAAAAAAAAATGAAAAGACAATTCCATCACTTCATGTCCTATATTATGGTTATCATACCAAGACATAACCTAATTGAAAATGTAACAAAAATTTTGTGTAGGAATAGTAAATTTTATAAACCAGGTATACATTATCTCTATTTATGACATTAAACCATGAATGTTTTTAACGCACATTTTCAGGGTTTGACACTATATTTACTGTACTTCTCCAGTAACATTGTCGAAGTTTTTAGATATTTGATACCACAACACTTTTAGATAACAGCTGGTGTTTTTTCCTCAAATTTTATCGATCTGAGCAGATAATATATTTTATCCCAGTGAAACGCTGTCCTAACAGCTGCTATATTTTTTTAAGATGATAACCCAAATGATCAGTAACACCCAATGTGTAAGACGTAGACGTGCAGTCTTTTAGTCGGTAGTGTAATATCATACAAAAACATCTGTCAAATGCGTAGTAATACCTAATGGCGATTTACAAGACGGTCAAAATTTATTAAATGAAAGTTTTCAGGACAGAATATATCAATTGAACCTAAGAAATTAATTTTTTTCAAAGCCAAAATGTGTGTGATGTAATTGATTTTTTAAGCTAAAATTTATGAAATATAAACTCGATAGCAAAAATTTATCTAACCAAAACATTTGAAGTAAAACATTGTTGGCTAAAAATGTGAAGTTAAAGTTTTCTTACCAACATTTGGGAAGTAATCATTTTCAGGTCAAAGTTTATGAAATACAAACTGTATGACAAAAATGTATGAAACTAAAGTTTTTTTTTAATCGAAATAGTGTCTGGTGAAAAAAATAAATAAATAAAAATTAAAACTTTTGTGGTCAAAATGAGTGAAGTAAAAGATTTTTCGACCAAAATTTATAAAATAAAAGTATTCGTGTAAAAATGTATGAAATGAATACTTTCTATCCAAAATCTATGCAATGAAATGTTTTTAGACCAAAATGTTTGTAGTAGTAGTATCTTGATAAAGTTTATGAATAAAGTATTATTTCTAACAAAAATATGTGAAGCAATAATTTTCCGACCAAATTGTCTGAAATGGACGTTTTCCAATCAAAATGTGAAAAGTAATAATGTTCTGACCCAATTATGAAATGAAAATTTTCTGTCAAAAATTGTATGAAATTAAATTTTTCTGGTCGAAATGTGTAAAGTAAAAGTTTTCTGACCAAAATATAATAATATTATGACCAACGGTTATGAGATCAGAATACATATTCTCTCCAAATTGTCATTCTATCAAAAAATTGTATGAAATTTAATTTTCTAATCAAAATGTGTGAAGTAGAAGTGCGTAGAATTTTGTTCCTACTCATTAAGAAACTGAATTCCTCAATGTTGGACAACCCAAGACAGAATAGTTTTACTACTAAGCCATGCTTCGTTGGCGAATCACGTCGTCATATTTTTAAACAATAACAATGCTTGAGGATATTATAGGTGACACAAATAAGGCAAGAATCTGAGAGTGGGTTGGTTTTTGGTACAAAACATCCTGTTTGTTATAGATTGTTACGGAGTAATGAATTGATAAAACATGATGCAACAATTTATAAATGGGTTAAAGGTTATGAGTAAGACGTCCTTACATTATGGAAGGTTTATTTGCAATATAGGCTTAGTGCACAGAATTTCAAACTTATAGTAAAAGTGCTGATTTTTCACTGCATTTTCACAAATTAACTTGGTAAAAATAAAGGTAATCACACTAGTGGTTTTAGACACACCTGTTTATGGTAACAAATTAGTAATGTGTAGGACATATTTCTGCGCAGTACAAATTATCATATATAAGATTTTTAAAATTTATACTTTAACCATAGTTTTCAAACTGACAAGTGGAGTGTTATTAAAATTGCATAGGAATGCGCAGACAAAATAAGCCTGATCAATATTTTTTAAAGCAAGAAAAATCTAAAATCTAAGATTTCTAAAACATTTTACTCCTCCTATTGCCCTTTCAACATGTATTCGGTGTGATGAAATGTTTTTATTGCTAGATCTTTCACTCACAGGAAATTGTTCTTTGTCTTTACGAAAAGTTTGTGTTATTAAAATGATGTCTTTCTTAGCAAACTCCGAATCTAGTGATGTGAAACCCCTATCTGCAAGAACCATATTACCCCTATCAAGTTTATCTATTAATCCGCTCCTCAATGTTAACTCATTATCAGAAATACTGCCAAACCAAAGATCTGAAATAAAGGAAATAGCTCCACTGGGTGTTATTCCAATCAATGCCTTGACAGTGTTATAATTCTTAATAAGTACTAAAACTAAAACTGGCTTGCTGAGCAGATGGATTACCAGGATTTTGTATATTATAAAACTCTGTTGTATGAAGGAAATGACTGAAGAAAAAAAAGGTGGCATATATGCCTTTACTTGTTCAACAGATGGCCAGATGTTCACTCCCTGGGTGGGGTTCCCGACCTCCCATTGTGGGCAGGGAGGTACTTGCTGTGTCTTCTATCCCCCTATATCTGTTTTCCAATTGCTTTCTGTCTTTGTCGTGGAATTTGTCACACATGAGATGCTCGGATTCGTTGACAACGTTAAAATCTCGCCTAAAGTTTTATCTTTTTACGTCATAATGTTGCAATATTATTTTCATATTTTGTTGTTAAATTGAATTCGTATCACGTTTCCTTCACACTTGTCTCACTGTAATATGTTTTGTTTTATATCACTGTAAAGCGCTTAGAGCCTGTGACAACGGGGTAAAGCTCTATATAAATGCCATTTATTATTATTGTTATTGTGAGATTACTTAGTTTTGTCCTTACCTTGGCTGGAGGGAATCAGTCGAATGTATAGTTATAGTTTTTTGGAAGATGATATTTTCCTTGTAAATCATCTCTCTGTTATGTACTCTTATTTTTGTATTTTTAACATATGATTTGTAAACATTTGAGTGTATTCCTCTTACTCTTAGTGGGATCTTGTGCTGGTGCCTGGGTGAGACTTTAAGGTCATCTCAAATTAAGTACACTGACTGTGTGATCTTGGAATCTACATCTGTTCCCTATTTGAACCATTTCCCCTTGTACTTTTTTCCTCAAGTTCTTTTAATTGTTCATCTAGAATATTTTTACTTTCCAATTTTCTTCCTTTTTACTGGCGCTGATATGACCTAAATGTGGTGCAAGCGCCGTAAAACCCTTAAAAACAAAACAAACGATGTTAACTCCCTTTGCTTTAGTAAACATTATTAATATTATATTCGTTAAAAACAAGAATCACACTACACAACGTCAATGTAAACAAAATAGCTAGAATTCTATGTGTCAAAATTGTGGCGTAATTTTAATAAAGTTAAAAAAAGCTGATTTGCTTTTGGCAAAATATTTTTTTTTTTTTTGTTTTGTGTTCCAGTCATTCTTCTATTAATTTGAAAAGATTAAAAATACATTGAAAACTTGTTTTATCAAAACCAGTAAGGTCCTTCAACTGACCATCTGTCATTAGACAGATTGCGCGTCGGGGCTCTAACGGGGTCCATTAGCCACTCCCACGCCTCGTTCTGAAAAAAGTCCGCGAAATTAAAGGGGAAGCAAGAGATAATCAGCTGATCGTTAAAATAGTAACAGAAAAGTGGAGGTACTCGGCAATGAATGCAAGAAAGACATTTAAAACGCCGTAAAAATGTTTAAAAATCACTTAATGTTATAATTACCATCCATAACAACCTGTCAAATTCACATATGTAAGATGTCAAGCCAAAATTAATAATAAAATAATAAAGAACATGATTGACCGGTGGTCCGTTGACTACACATGCATACGAGTACCAGAAATATTTTGTAAACAATGTAACACAATATAATGTGTAAGTTTCAAAGCAAATGCAACCACAAATAACATCAAAGAACAATGTGGGACTACTGTTTTAATTTCATAAAACCAAACGTATATTTTCTGCCCCCGATATTGAACGTGTAGTTAGTATGTATCGTACAAACAACATTCGTTTAGACAGGTAGTCGGGATTCTAGCGCCAGTTTTATTTGAGCAACCAAGATTGGGATTTCACTCAATGCACTTATTATTAATTATTATTATTATTATTATTATTATTATTATTATTATTATTATTATTATTATTATTATTATTATTATTATTATTATTATTATTATTGTTATGATTATTATATAATAATAATAATAATAATAATAATAATAATAATAATAATAATAATAATAATAATAATAATAATAATATTAATAATAATAATAACAATAACAATAACAAAAATAATAATAATAATAATAATAATAATAATAATAATAATAATAATAATAATAATAATAATAAGCAGTTGAAAGGATATAGTCTTTGGTGTATAAGTGCATATGTACAATATTTCTTATAATAAATGCTTCAAAACAAAACAAAACTAAAAAAAATAAATAAAGAATAAAGGAATAAAAATATCTATTTGGGCATTTACTTACATTAATAGTCTTGAAAATCACAATCACAATCCATGAAAATTAAATATCCCAAAATCCGAAGAAGACATGAATTTAATCCAAAATCCAACACAGGGATGTATTTTAATAGGAGACAGATATCCTATTAAAACCATAGCATTACTTGCAAACAACAATACCCCTCTCTGCGTTTAACGGGCTTGTGGCCGTCACATTGTAAATTGTGACCGCATTAGGGTAATCGGTGTCCTAAAGACTGACATACTGACATACAATCAATGAGAACTATAAAGAATCCATTCTAGAATTCAACTACAAACTGAAAAGCATGATAAATATCACTCTCTCAAATAATTTCCTTTGCTCAGGTTCACTCACACTCTCCTTTATTGCAAAACATTGATAAGTGAGATAAAGTTTGTATTTCAATTATAAACTTAATCACATAACCTAAATGATGGAGAATAAAAACAGCTAATTATTAAAAAAAAATCACAGATCAAGTTATCTATTTGAACTCCGCATATTTAGCTTAATTACTCATTGACCATATATTTTTTTAAATGGCATTGTTTCATTTAAACAAGACCATGACGCTTATGCCTGGACCGGGTATTCACAAATTCTGCTTTTGTGTTCCACTTTTCGAATCGATTTAATCTCTATCTTATCCGTTTATTTGCAAATTTTCTGCACTTTATAAATAAGACCATAACGCTTATGTCTGGACCGGTTGTTCGCAAATTCTGCCTTTGTGTTCCACTGTTCGATTAGAATTAATCTCTATTTTTTCCGTTTATTTGCAAAGTTTCTGCACTTTATAAATAAGACCATAGCGCTTATGTCTGGACTGGTTGTTCGCAAATTCTGCCTTTGTGTTCCACTGTTCGATTAGAATTAATCTCTATTTTTTTCGTTTATTTGCAAAGTTTCTGCACTTTATAAATAAGACCATAGCGCTTATGTCTGGACCGGGCATTCGCAAATTCTGCTTTTGTGTTCCACTTTTCGAATCGAATTAATCTCTATCTTATCCGTTTATTTGCAAATTTTCTGCACTTTATAAATAAGACCATAACGCTTATGTCTGGACCGGTTGTTCGCAAATTCTGCCTTTGTGTTCAACTGTTCGATTAGAATTAATTCTCTATTTTTTCCGTTTATTTGCAAAGTTTCTGCACTTTATAAATAAGACCATAGCGCTTATGTCTGGACCGGGCATTCGCAAATTCTGCTTTTGTGTTCCACTTTTCGAATCGAATGAATCTCTATCTTATCCGTTTATTTGCAAAGTTTCTGCACTTTATAATTAAGGCCATAGCGCTTATGTCTGGACCGGGCATTCGCAAATTCTGCTTTTGTGTTCCACTTTTCGAATCGAATGAATCTCTATCTTATCCGTTTATTTGCAAAGTTTCTGCACTTTATAAATAAGACCATAACGCTTATGTCTGGACCGGGCATTCGCAGATTCTGCTTTTGTGTTCCACTTTTCGAATCGAATGAATCTCTATCTTATCCGTTTATTTGCAAAGTTTCTGCACTTTATAAATAAGACCATAACGCTTATGTCTGGACCGGGCATTCGCAGAATCTGCTTTTGTGTTCCACTTTTCGAATCGAATGAATCTCTATCTTATCCGTTTATTTGCAAAGTTTCTGCACTTTATAAATAAGACCATAGCGCTTATGTCTGGACCGGGCATTCGCAAATTCTGCTTTTGTGTTCCACTTTTCGAATCGAATGAATCTCTATCTTATCCGTTTATTTGCAAAGTTTCTGCACTTTAAAAATAAGACCATAACGCTTATGTCTGGACCGGGCATTCGCAAATTCTGCTTTTGTGTTCCACTTTTGGAATCGAATGAATCTCTATCTTATCCGTTTATTTGCAAAGTTTCTGCACTTTATAAATAAGACCATAACGCTTATGTCTGGACTGGGCATTCGCAAATTCTGCTTTTGTGTTCCACTTTTCGAATCGAATGAATCTCTATCTTGTCCGTTTATTTTCAAAGTTTCTAGATTTTATAAATAAGACCATAACACTTATGTCTGGACCGGGCATTCGCAAATTCTGCTTTTGTGTTCCACTTTTCGAATCGAATTAATCTCTATTTTATCCGTTTATTTGCAAAGATTCTGCACTTTATAAATAAGACCATGACGCTTATGTCTGGACCGGGTATTCGCAAATTCTCCTTTTGTGTTCCACTTTTCGAATCGAATTAATATCTAGTCTATCGGTTTATTTGCAAAGTTTCTGCATTTTATAAATAATAATAATTGTTCAAAATTTTACCTTACACCCGATATTACAAGTACAAGTGAGCCAGGTGAAGAAGATTGTCAAACAGTGTGACAGATGAAATAGGAAGAGAGAGAGGGAGGGAGAGAGAGAGAGAGAGAGTGAGAGAGAGAGAGAGAGAGAGAGAGGGCAAGAGAGAGAGAGAGAGGGTAAGAGAGAGAGAGAGATGTATTAGTTTTTTGTTCAAAATCTCTCTCTCTCTCTCTCTATCTCTCATTGCACAAGGTTGTGCTATTTACTACTATTTATCAAGAACAGCCAAGCTGGCAACCCAGTCTCTGTATAAACTAAGCAAGATGGCAACAGGGACCTCGCTCCTTATCCAATGCCGAAGCTTTAGTTTGAGTCAAACGGTTTTGTTAAAAAAAACCACCCAAAATAAGTTCGTGTCGTAAGTGATGGAAGTTGAAGTCGGCTTATTATAAAATCGTTTTTATGGTCTGTTTGGATTACCCTTTTTAAATAGAAAAAGTGAATATATCATAAACTTGAAGAATAGGCAAGCTAAATGAAATTTAAATTGACTGATTAAATGAGTACGCGAGGCTGAGTTGCGAACGACTGCTGGGTTCCGACATTCCGATCCCAGAGTCATTCATGTTCACCGTACCGTGTTACTGTCTACACACTACACTGCATTGTTAGTGACTGGTCATGTCTTTTTTGTTTGTATGTTTTACGCAAGCTTAATAAAAATTAAATTCTGGGTGGGGTTCCTGACCTCCCATAGTGGGCAGGGAGGTACATACTGTGTCTTCTATACCCCTATGTCTGTTTTCCAATTTGCTTTCTATCTTTGTCTTGGAATGAGATTACTTGGTTTTGTCCTGGCCCTGGCCTGAGTCCTAGCTGGAGGGAAACAGTCAAATGCATAGTTATTGTTTTGGGAGATGATATTTTTTTCCTTGTAAATCATCTCTCTGTTATGTATTATGTTTGTTATTCTTAATGTATAATGTAAGCATTTGAGTGTATTCCTCTTTGTTGGATTTTGTGCTTGTGCCCGGATGAGACTTATAGGTGATCTCAAACTAAGTACATTGATGGTTTGCTCTTGGAATCTGCATCTGATCCCTATTTGTTCCCAGTTCCCCTTTGTCTTCCTTTCTCTTGGGTGCTTTAATTGTAATTCTAGAACTTTTAACTATCCCATTTTCTTCCTTTTTACTGGCGCTGATATAACCTAAATGTGTTGCAAGCGCCGGAAAACCCTTAAAAAACAATAAAAAAAACAAAAAATTAAATTGACTGATTAAATGAATACGTGAGGCAGAGTTGCGAACGACTCATGGGTTCCGACATTCCGATCCCAGTGTCAGTCATATTCACCGTACTGTGTTACTGTCTACACACTACACGGTATTGTTAGTGACTGGTCATGCCTGTTTTGTTTGTATGTTTCTTTTAATATGGGTCAATTTACAAAGAATAATAATAGAAATGTTCAAAACAAAAACTAGATTCACTATTACGTGCCTGTAATGAAGTGCTTTCCACAAACCGTGAGCGAGAATGATGGTGGAGGTAATGGCAACCATGTGGGTTTGTTATTGTTTCCTACCTCCGTCAACCCGCGCATCCGGTTGCGCACCCACGCTGATTCTGACCAATTAGAGATAGACGACGATTGGGATTGTTTGGAAGCTTTAACCCTTTGCCCACTAGTCATCATGATATCGGAAATCCTATCGCCGTCTACATCTACGCCAGAATAGAAATATAGGGTGGAGCCTACCATGATATAACATTTTATGGAGCCCTAATTTCATCATATCAGTTCTGTCCACTGACAGGTGGGTGGGTATCGCTTTCAAGAACTTATGTCCTTATATGAAATCCTGAGTTTTTGACCAATCAACGATTGCTCTTTTGATAGCTCGCTTGTCAACATGAGTCAGCTCAGCCCTTGATTTATGTACAGGCATCACAGGCGGGATATGTTGTGTAACTTCAAAGACCACGGTTGACCGAAAGCGATGAATAGAAGCCCTACTATGGCGTGGAGAACGAGTTCTTGTATGTATAGTTTCGTCATATCTCAACGCTCGTGAATGAAAAACGATATATAAATCAAGAACATCGACCGGAAAATAAGGAAATTATCATAAAATTATAAAATTTGAGAAAGCTGTTTTCAAAATCAAATCTATAACAAAAAAGGTTACACTAAACCGATTTTTATGAGACAAAGACAATTTTTCTCCACTTTTCAAGCTGATTCCAACAATGAGGTTTTCAAATTTATCGCAATTAGATTATTTGTCTTTTTTTTTTTTTAATACCCAATTGACTGCTCAGGAAATGAATACGTAATCCTTGATGGCTAGCGAGTAGGTGTTAAATTTTGCTTACCCTTTCCCACGCAGACGCACGCACACACACACACACACACACACACACACACACACACACACACACAGAGAGAGAGAGAGACTGAACACACAATGTATGTCTTTCACTTCTGGCCAAAGTTGCCTAATTACAACTTATGACTCGTATGATAACAGCGAGTAGGGTGTCAGATTAAACTTCAGTTTTAAAGGTCTAATTCAATTCACACCGTAATAAATCATAATAATGATCATTCTTGATATATTAGAGCATTAAAATATGTAATTCACATTACTATAAAGATATTTTAAATATATGTATTTTGTAATTATTTTAGCGACGATACGAACCCCTTTTAATCGTCGAGCCGAACGATAGGATGCTAGACGACGATAAGTCTGTGGATGTGTGTGTGTGTGTGTGTGTGTTTGTGTGTGTGTGTGTGTCTGTGTATGTGTGTGTATATGCGTCTGCGTGGGAAAGGGTAAGCAAAATTTAACACCTACTCGCTAGCCATCAAGGATTACGTATTAATTTCCTGAGCAGTCAATTGGGTATTAAAAAATAAAATAATGACCGATTTTTATGAGACAAAGACAATTAAGCTGATTCCAATTCAATGAGGTTTTCAAATTTATCGCAATTAGATAGCTCGCTTGTCAACATGAGTCAGCTTATATATCTCAAAAATGTCCGGGGGCTATCAACAAGCCTACTTACCCAAATTTTGTAAGATGTGCGTTTCCTCTCCTGATAAATTTTAGTAAAACTGAACTTCGATGGTATGCATGGCGCCTTTCTTGATCATCCGCATACGTAGAAGTAGAAAAAAACAAACCCTACATAATAAAAGAATTCAACAAGCCACTTATCTGGATATTTCAAGAACAAAACAAGACACAAAAAATTAATGATAATATTGCTTCGATTATTATCTGGAATTTAGCAATGTGATAATGGCAAACCCAGATAGAAAAGTAGGTACGGTGAGAGGTTGGCGCGAACAAGACTTTCTTTCAAGAAAGTTACAAACCAATCTAGATCAGCCTTTCACTATCACTATCACCTCTTGATAGTGATGTTACGAAAGACGATATTTACTTCCCCACAATCAGTCTTGCTTAAATTAAAATTGTCAAGACTTATGTTGGCGTCAAGTGAAAAAACCTCTCTATAGTGAAATCAGTAAAGATATCCTAGTGGGAAAAATGGACACAAATCTTATAAATACCCTAAATCTAAATTTGTGTTTTTAATTAGATAATCACTAGGTATCCCAAACTACATACTGCTGTTAACAGGTGAATGATTCTTCACAAATCATCTAAAATGAGGTCTCTTTGAACAGTCTAGTCTCAAAATTATTGGTTGAAAAACTTATACCATTAAAATCAGCAGCCTTGAAGATTATAATATCCCAAATTTGGGCCTGCTAGCCTGCTTCAACGCATAGCGCGATCCATGTAATAAAAAACTGTTTTTTTCTTCCCTATACAAGATTTATGTTTTTTCACAAATCATCAAAAAATTGAGGCCTATTTGAACAGCTTCTCTCTGACTTGGAACTTAAGTTAATGGTGAAAAACTTATGCCTTTAAAATCAGCAGCCTTTGAAGACCACAATTGTAAACAAAGCCTATTTTTTTCTTTCCCTAACCAAGATTTATTTTTCTTCACAAATCATCAAAAAATGCATCTTTAAAAACTCACAACTTTTTAATTTATTTTCCGATTTTGATAAATAAAGTGTTATTTTCAATGGTCTGGGAAGTCACATGTGGCTTTGTAAGGAGTTATCGAATGAATATTATATTTTTAAACCAGTGAGTGAGGCTACCCCTTCTGTTGCAAGCAGATTAGTAAAACTACTTATAATTATCTCTGGCACCATTGTAACCTTATTATGCTCTTGATATTATTAGATGTTTGACCGTTAATTACTACTGCGCAGTGTATTCCTGAAATTTGAGGGTTTATTCGTAGAATTTCCCTGAAATTTGAAATTGAGGGTAGGCATGCCTGCATAGTGGACATCACTCGTTCTGTCTTCCATCCCCCTGAATTTGTTTTCCAGTTGCGTTCTGTCTTTGTCTTGGAATGAGATTACTTAGTTTTGTCATGATCCTGGCTGGAGTCCTTAGCTGAGAGGGAAACAGTCGAATGAATAGTTGTAGTTTTTGGAGATTATATTTTTTCCTTGTAAATCATCTCTCTGTTATGTACTGTTATTATTTTTTTTTATTTTAACATATGACTTGTAAACATTTGAGTGTTTTCCTCTTCATGGGATCTTGTGTTGGATTTCTTGGTGAGACTTTTAGGTGATCTCAAACTAAATACAATGATAGTGTGCTCTTGGAATCTACATCTGTTTCTTATTTGAACCATTTCCCTTGTCGTACTTTTCCCTCAAGCCCTTTTAATTGTACATCTAGAATGTTTTGCTGTCCAATTTTCTTCCTTTTTACTGGCGCTGATATGACCTAAATGTGTTGCAAGCACCGTAGAACCCTAAAAGAAGACCAAAAAAAAAAAAAACAAAAAACAAACCAAACAACCGAATTTTATAATTGAGATCTACTGCATTAATTTGATTTTACGTCACAATGAACATAATGAAAAAAAAATCAGTGAACGCAGTTCAGGAAACAGAAAAATAAGCCTAAAATTAAAATTTCAAGATTATGACGATAAAGTTTACTTTCATTTCTCTTTTCT
>NC_088370.1:44483532-44518625 GCF_034508935.2 Berghia stephanieae | reverse complement strand
AAATTGATAAATTGATTTAAAATCATTGCCTGTATTGAGGGAAGAAAACTTTGTTGGTTATACTTCTAAATTGATTTGAAATCATTGCCTGTATTGAGGGAAGAAAACTTTGTTGGTTAAACAAAATAAAAACAATTGAATTGATGTTTTAGTATTACTATGATTATGTATTGGAAATCATTTTTCTTTGAGTTATTCCAACATTATATCACACTGACGAAACGGTTACAAAACTGTAAAACAGAGAATATGGATGACAGTTAGAGAGATGATGATGAGGATGATGTTAATAATGATAATATTAATAATAATGATCATAATCACAACATTAGCCACATATTAAAATTTTAACTGTGTATTTTGATATCATTTTTTATACAACAGAAAATAGAGGCACTGGAAGATAAATTGGTTTCTTTTGAAAAAGAAGGAATGGCGGCCATTAAAAATGAGAGTGAGAATCTCAAATCTGAGATAGCAGATCTGGTGCCGAAAGTCCAGGTACGTTTGTAATTTAAGGTGTGAGGGGTTATTGTATAGGAATTAAAATCCAATTCAATGATAATGGTAATAGTATCAATGATATTGACTAACATCAGTAATAATAGAATTTATTTCAATGGAATTTACTTATGAATATAAATAATAACAATAATAATAATAATAATAATAATAATAATAAATAATAATAATAATAATAATAATAATAATAATAATAATATAATAATAAATAATAATAATATAATAATAATAATAATGATAATAACAACAACGATGATGATGATAATAATAATAATATTGATAATGATAATATAATAATAATAATAATAATAATAATAATAATAATAATAATAATAAATAATATAATAATAATAATAATAATAATAATAATAATAATAATAATAATAATAATAATAATAATCATAATCATAATAATAACACTAATAATGATAATAATAACAATGATGATGATGATAATAATAATAATAATAATAATAATCATAATCATAATCATAATAATAACAATAATAATGATAATAATAACAATGATGATGATGATAATAATAATAATAGTAATAATAATAATAATAATTATTATTTTTTATTATTATTATTAATTATTATTATTATTATTATTATTATTATTATTATTATTATTATTATTATTTTATTATTATTATTTTTATTATTATTATTATTATTATAATACTGATGACGACGACAACTACAACAATAATAATAATAATAAAAATAATGATAATAATTTATGATAATAATCACAACATTAGCGACATTTTTTATATTTCTAACAGTGTATTTTGATATCATTATTTTATACAACAGAAAATTGAGGCACTGGAGAAGAAATTGGTTTGTTTTGAAAACAATGAAATTAGGGTCATTAAAGATGAGAGTGAGAATCTCAAAACTGAGATAGAAGATCTGGTGCCGAAAGTCCAGGTAAGTTTGTAATTTAAGTTATGAGGGGTTATTGTGTGATGACGATTAGTAACAAAATGTTACAATGGTGGATCGTAATTTATGGTGTGAGGGGTTATTGTGTGATGACAATTAGTAACAAAATGTTACAATGGTGGATCGTAATTGAAGGTATGAGGGGTTATTGTGTGATGACAATTAGTAACAAAATGTTACAATGTTGGATCGTAATTGAAGGTGTGAGGGGTTATTGTTTGATGACAATTAGTAACAAAATGTTACAATGGTGGATCGTAATTTAAGGTATGAGGGGTTATTGTGTGATGACAATTAGTAACAAAATGTTACAATGGTGGATCGTAATTTAAGGTGTGAGAGGTTATTGTTTGATGACAAATAGTAACAAAATGTTACAATGGCGGACAATCCACAAGCTTAAATTTTATAGTTAAACTTCTAAATTGATTTGAAATCATTGCCTGTATTGAGGGAAGAAAACTTTGTTGGTTAAACTTCTAAATTGATTTGAAGTCATTGCCTGTATTTAGCAATGACTATGAAAAATGTTTTTTTCTCTTTTTGAGGACAATTTGTGTCATTTATTTGGATGACCTGCAAAGAGGAAAAAAACGCGAAAATATAGGACGCTTTTTCAGCATTTTTTTTTAGACCTTTGGTTGTATCTTGCGTAATAAGTGGATTAAAAGATTGAAACTTGAAGAGCAAATTAGGATGGTGTTTTGTAAAATACGGGAAAAGTACTCGTCATATTCATATGAAATTTTACAACCAAAAAGAAGAAATGTTCATGTATTACCTTGTCAGCGACAAAACCTCCACGCCCGGTAGTTTTAGAAATATTTTACTCCAAAGAGTAAAAATCTATTTTTAACGGTCTTCTGGTAATTGCACGTTGTCGCTTGACATAATCTAAAATGACCTTTTTTCTAACTGTGTGCCAACTTTCAGTCATATTCAGCAATACACAGCGTCGTAATTAATTTTTTAAAATAGCATATACGAAACGGCTTCGTCCCATATTTTGACGCGAATTCGGGCACTTCGTAAGCAAAAAAGAGGCCCAAAGATTTGTGCGGGATAGTCATTGCTACTGTATTGAGGGAAGAAAACTTTGTTGATTAAACTTCTAAATTGATTTGAAATCATTGCCTGTATTGATGGAAGAAAACTTTGTTGATTAAACTTCTAAATTGGATTGAAATCATTGCCTGTATTGATGGAAGAAAACTTTGTTGATTAAACTTCTAAATTGGATTGAAATCATTGCCTGTATTGATGGAAGAAAACTTTGTTGATTAAACTTCTAAATTGATTTGAAATCATTGCCTGTATTGATGGAAGAAAACTTTGTTGATTAAACTTCTAAATTGATTTGAAATCATTGCCTGTATTGATGGAAGAAAACTTTGTTGATTAAACTTCTAAATTGGATTGAAATCATTGCCTGTATTGAAGGAAGAAAACTTTGTTGATTAAACAAAATAAAAACAATTGAATTGATGTTTTAGTATTACTACGATTATGTATTGAAAATCATTTTTCTATGAGTCATTCGAACATTATATCACACTGACGAAACGGTTACATACAGACTGTAAAACAGCGAATATGGATGACAGTTAGAGAGGTGAGGATGAGGATGATGATAATAATGAGAAAAATCAATAAAAATGATAATAATCACAACATTAGCCACATATTAAAATTTTAACTGTGTATTTTGATATCATTATTTTTATACAACAGAAAATAGAGGCACTGGAAGAAAAATTGGTTTCTTTTGAAAAAGAAGGAATGGCGGCCATTAAAAATGAGAGTGAGAATCTCAAATCTGAGATAGCAGATCTTGTGCCGAAAGTCCAGGTACGTTTGTAATTTTAGGTGTGAGGGGTTATTGTATAGGAATTCAAATCCAATTCAATGATAATGGTAATAGTATCAATGATATTGACTAATATCAGTAATAATAGAATTTATTTCCACGGAATTATCTTATGAATATAAATAATAATATTAATAATAATAATAATAATAATAATAATAATATATAATAGTATAATAATAATAATAATAATAATAATAATAATAATAATAATAATAATAATAATAACAATAATAATAATAATAATAATAATAATAATAATAATAATAATAATAATAATAATAATAATAATAATAATATATAATAATATAATAATAATAATAAAAATGATAATAATAATAATAATAATAATAATAATAATAATAATAATAATAATAATAATAATAATCTTTATTGTCCAAATTAAAGGCAATTCATGTGAGGTAAACAATGCTCAGTTTGGTTCATGGTTTGAACATCAACACGTTTACAAATACAGACACAGCCATACACGAACATACACGCTTGCACATTGTGTCTACACATGTATACAAAAGAAATGAGCGTACATACATACATACATACATACATACATACATACATACATACATACATACATACATACATACATAGATACATACATAGATACATACATACATACATACATACATACATACCTACATACATACATCACTGCGTGGTATTTCCCCCTCTGAGCGGTATTTCAGTGCTAGGTCAACTCGACCCCATTAGTGGGGTCAGCCTATGGGTGTAACAGGTAGCGGTCAGGGGAAATCTGTGATGCCGCTGATGGTAATTAATTGTTGCAATATTTCATGGTATTGCTCAGTTGCTAACACAAGTATGGGAATTGTTCCCTCACCACAAGCAAAGCAAAGGTTTCTTTCATCATATGCCATGGTTGATAATAATTTATCCTCTTAAGGCTGCTCATAAGAGAGGTGTCAATTTAGTGGTTTTTGAGCTATCAATGAAATTAATTTGTTGTAATTTGCATATCAATAATTTAATTCCCAGCGGCAGAAAATGATTAAAACAAGCATCATTATAAAGTAAAATTGATGATCTTGACACATGCCAAGTTTTCTTGTCCGGGCAGTAAAACCTTAAAAGATATGAATTTTTTATTGTAAATTTCATATTTGGCATGACTTGGTGAGATCCTTATTTTCTCTCCCATAGTATTCCATGCCATGAATTATGTCCAAATATCAGTTTAGGAATAAAATATAAACCATTAGACGAAAATTATCCTAATATTATTTTTAAGCATTTAACTGATTTAAATATTATGAGTTTTGGGCACATTTGAAAGTCAACTTTTTAATGGCTTGATAATTTTTTTCTATACTTAAATCCCTTACGATTCAAGTCGAAATTATTATTTTTTTTATGACTGTTAGGCATTATAGTTTGAAGATGTATACGGTACTGCTTTTGTGTGGTTGTCTCAGGAAATGCCGACTTT
This sequence comes from Berghia stephanieae, assembly GCF_034508935.2. Lineage (NCBI taxonomy): Eukaryota > Metazoa > Mollusca > Gastropoda > Nudibranchia > Aeolidiidae > Berghia > Berghia stephanieae. The sequence continues at coordinate 44,513,814 of NC_088370.1, read as the reverse complement.
ATAGTGTCATATAGGTGTCAATGTTTAGGGTATTCTTGCATGTTGAATATGTAATATAATGTAAGTTCAAGTTCTCCTTTTGTGCACAAGTGAATGTATTAACTTTTTATAGACTGAAGCGTCCAGATATATATGGCAGTGATTTCCCAAAAATTAAATGATCTTGCTGTGGTATGCCTGTGGTGTTATACTGATTTGACTCTGACTGTTATTCAATTGTTTTATCTCTAAATTTGACTGACTGGAGTTCAATGGTATATCAGATGACTTTATAAGACAATGACTAAATGTGTTTTCTTGGAGGAAAGGAGATGATTCTATATAACCTGTATGGACAGTGTGTTCGTTTTGAATGTAGTTGGTCAATAAGGAGAAAAAGGTTACTACTTGGAATAAACTATATGCCCTCATAATTTTGAATCCTCTTTTGCCCACATCTGTGTCCGTCTGTTTGAGCAAATCATTTAATTTAACAGTACCAGTACTTAGTGTTAGTTGTAATTGATGATTGATACTACAATATTTGTAGTATGTCCAGTAACCTTGTTGGATGATTGATTTTTTTCTTGTAAAGAAGTCATACTTTATAGGCAGATTGATAGTAAATTGAGATATTGAAATCATACACAATATTAGTTTTTAGTCTTTACTGGTCAATAAAATATTATCTTTATGAGTTATTTTACCACATAAAGACATAAATCATATCAGTTTACTGTTATGACCAACACAACTGTTTGAGAGGAACGGAATTGGTAAAAACAATATACAGAACTTACTAAACCATGAATAAATCAAGACAATCAACTGCCAATATGATAATATTGCACAGGAACATAGATGCATATATGTACTTTTGATATTTATCAAAATTATTGAGGTACTGCCGCTGAGTTTTGAATAACAATTTTTTTATTTAAGTGCACCATAATTTACAAACACTTAAAATTAGATCAACAATTTGTGATATTCAAAGAGAACTATTAACCTCAAGAATGTCAAATTTTCACTGATGTTTAGAAAGACAACTGATTTTTCAAATCAAAATAATGAAGTGAAAGAGTCTGTTATTGTTTTCCCGCTATACAGACATATTATAAGACCATAAATATCCATAATTGCCCCCATTGGACACAGCACTGCCTGATACCAGTTGAACTCCAATGACCTCACGCAGGTAGCGAGCAGGGAGGGTTATTGGTCCCTTGGGAGTTCCAACTGAAATAGCGCTGATTCCACGCAGTGACATACATACACATACATACATACATACATACATACATACATACATACATACATGCAGACATACATACAAACCAGCATACCATCGTATATGCATGCCTACATACATACATACATACATACATACATACATACATACATACATACATACATACATACATACATACATACATACATACATACATACATACATACAGACATGCATACATACATACATACATACATACATACATACATACATACATACATACATACATACATACATACATACATACATACATACATACATACATACATACATACATACATACATACATACATACATGCATGCATACATACATACATACATACATACATACATACATACATACATACATACATACATACATACATACATACATACATACATACATTACATACGTACATACATACACACATACACACAGACAGGCAGAAAGAACGATACGATATATTTGCTGGGACAGCAGATAACCATATTATAAATATAGTGTCTTATATTAAGAAGAAGATGGCAATGATTGTGATGATGATGATGATGATGATGATGATGATGATGATGATGATGATTATAATAATAATAGTAATAATAATAATAATAATAATTATATTATTATTATTATTATTATTATTATTATTAATATTATTATTATTATTATTATTATTATTATTATTATTATTAATATCATTATTATTATTATAATAATAAAAAAAATAGTGGTAATAATTTATGATAACAATCACAACATTAGCGACATTTTTTATATTTCTAACAGTGTATTTTGATATCATTATTTTATACAACAGAAAATTGAGGCACTGGAGAAGAAATTGGTTTGTTTTGAAAACAATGAAATTAGGGTCATTAAAGATGAGAGTGAGAATCTCAAAACTGAGATAGAAGATCTGGTGCCGAAAGTCCAGGTAAGTTTGTAATTTAAGGTGTGAGGGGTTATTGTTTGATGACAATTAGTAACAAAATGTTACAATGGTGGATCGTAATTTGAGGTGTGAGGGGTTATTGTTTGATGACAATTAGTAACAAAATGTTACAATGGTGGATCGTAATTTAAGTTATGAGGGCTTATTGTGTGATGACAATAAGTAACAAATTGTTACAATGGTGGATCGTAATTTGAGGTGTGAGGGGTTATTGTTTGATGACAATTAGTAACAAAATGTTACAATGTTCGATCGTAATTTAAGTTTTGAGGGATTATTGTTTGATGACAATTAGTAACAAAATCTTACAATGTTGGATCGTAATTTAAGGTGTGAAGGGTTATTGTTTGATGACAATTAGTAACAAAATGTTACAATGGTGGATCGTAATTTAAGGTGTGAGAGGTTATTGTTTGATGACAATTAGTAACAAATTCTTACAATGGTGGATCGTAATTTAAGGTGTGAAGAATTATTGTTTGATGACAATTAGTAACAAAATGTTACAATGGTGGATCGTAATTTAAGGTAGGAGGGGTTATTGTTTGATGACAATTAGTAACAAAATGTTACAATGGTGGAACGTAATTTAAGATGTCAGGGGTTATTGTTTGATGACAATTAGTAACAAAATGTTACAATGGTGGATCGTAATTAAAGGTGTGAGAGGTTATTGTTTGATGACAAATAGTAACAAAATGTTACAATGGCGGACAATCCACAAGCTTAAATTTTATAGTTAAACTTCTGAATTGATTTAAAATCATTGCCTGTATTTAGCAATGACTATGAAAAATGTTTTTTTCTCTTTTTGAGGAAAATTTTTGTTTAATATCAAAGCCCCATCTCCACTGAGTAAAAATGTTTTTGAATGTTGAAAATCCATTCATAAATAAACAAGTTATGCAGTTTCAAATGAGTCATTTATTTGGATGACCCGCAAAGAGGAAAATAACGCGAAAATATGGGACGCTTTTTCTGCATTTTTTTTCGACCTTTGGTTGTATCTTGCGTAATAAGTGGATTAAAAGATTGAAATTTGAAGAGCAAATTAGGATGGTGTTTTGTAAAATACGGGAAAAGTACTCGTCATATTCATATGAAATTTTACAACCAAAAAGAAGAAATGTTCATGTATTACCTTGTCAGCGACAAAACCTCCACGCCCGGTAGTTTTAGAAATATTTTACTCCAAAGAGTAAAAATCTATTTTTAACGGTCTTCTGGTAATCGCACGAGTTTTGTCGCTTGACATAATCTAAAATGACCTTTTTTCTAACTTTGTTCCAACTTTCAGCCATATTCAGCAATACACAGCGTCGTAATTAATTTTTTAAAATAGCATATACGAAACGGCTTCGTCCCATATTTTGATGAGAATTCGGGCACTTCGTAAGCGAAAAAGAGGCCCAAAGATTTGTGCGGGATAGTCATTGCTACTGTATTGATGGAAGAAAACTTTGTTGGTTAAACTTCTAAATTGATTTGAAATCATTGCCTGTATTGATGGAAGAAAACTTTGTTGGTTAAACTTCTAAATTGATTTGAAATCATTGCCTGTATTGATGGAAGAAAACTTTGTTGATTAAACAAAATAAAAACAATTGAATTGATGTTTTAGTATCACTACGATTATGTATTGAAAATCATTTTTCTATGAGTCATTCGAACATTATATCACACTGACGAAACGGTTACATACAGACTGTAAAACAGCGAATATGGATGACAGTTAGAGAGGTGAGGATGAGGATGATGTTAATAATGAGAAAATCAATAAAAATGATAATAATCACAACATTAGCCACATATTAAAATTTTAACTGTGTATTTTGATATCATTATTTTTATACAACAGAAAATAGAGGCACTGGAAGATAAATTGGTTTCTTTTGAAAAAGAAGGAATGGCGGCCATTAAAAACGAGAGTGAGAATCTCAAATCTGAGATAGCAGATCTTGTGCCGAAAGTCCAGGTACGTTTGTAATTTTAGGTGTGAGGGGTTATTGTATAGGAATTCAAATCCAATTCAATGATAATGGTAATAGTATCAATGATATTGACTAACATCAGTAATAATAGAATTTATTTCAATGGAATTTACTTATGAATATAAATAATAATATTAATAATGAAAATAATAATAATAATAATAATAATAATAATAATAATAATAATAATAACAATAATAATAATAATAATAATAATAATAATAAAAATGATAATAATAATAATAATAATAATAATAACAATAATAATAATAATGATAACAACAGGTATCTTTAGAAAAAAATTCATTAAAAAAAACCCAGATGGTTTACCTTTATAGAATTTTCAGTGATAGTAGTCGATTGGCGACCGTACACGTTGAGTAAACAAATATGCAAATTACATAATGTGACCTTGGCGGCCATCTTGGGAACCTAATTAATATTCATATTATGCATATTATGGTACATTTTGAGGCTTTATGACCCATTTTATTGAAATAAACATTGTTTTATGGTTGCATATTGAAGAAATATGATTGTAAATACAGCATGTATAGGATCATGGTGTTCACTCTCCATTTATGGTGTTATTTAGTGTTTTGTTGCCAATGGAAAATTTGCTAAATTGTGGAGAAATAGAGAATTGAAAGAATGGGAGGCAACATATCTGACTGATAATTCGGAAATAGTTCAATAGAGTTTTATTCCTCCTCATTGAAAGTAATGTTCTTTTGACCAGTGTTCTCATTGAATGAAATAATCCATGCAACAGGGTTATAAGTCACTTCATCCACTAAACCATTCCAATCCCACTCTGTGTCACCTGTGCCACGCCCCCTGTCACCTCTTCTGTTGTTGTTTTCCACCCTTTGTTCAGTCCGTTCAATACCTAACTCACTATATCCATCATCGGGACGACTGTCACTATCGTTAGATGACTCACCTCCAATAGAAACACTCTCCTCCCCTTCAAATTCATCCCCAGAATCAGAAGCATGTCTGAAAATGGTATCTTCATCGTCTAACTCCATTTCCAGAAGTAAACAAAAGAAAATGCCGTGAAAAAACGGTCTAAAATCAATTTAAAATGTTGGATTGTTGTTGATTCACATTGATAGCGTAAATGAACGCCTATTCAACGCATTGCAGTTACTAGCAGTTCTTTGTATGCTTCGTGTTATTAGAAAATCGCTCTGATACCGGTTTCTATGTCTGTGTCACCGAGGAGCGTCATTAGCATTCTAGCGGACTTTACACGATGGCACCCGTGGGCGCCAATAGCACCTAAAGATTGATGGATTTCTAGCCCATGCTTACGTCACATAGATAGGAAATAATAGACAAAAATTTAAAGGGTTGTAATAATGGTTAATACTAGTCTTATACAATTGTATACGGTACCTTTACTTTCTTTTGATAAAACATTGTCCTGGCTTTGATTAGAATTATTATTTAATTTTGTCCACCCAGCTCCAAGCTCTGATTGACAAGATCGAGTCACTGGAAGAAAGGAACAGTGAGTTGAAATTTAATCAGAATTAAATCACCAAATGGTTTAATGGATTGTGTTTTAAAAACAAAACTTTTTGATGCAAAACAAATCGACTGGTTGAAGTAAGGATAATAATTTACATTGTACAGAATGATAAAAAGTAGCCTACTTAAAATTGGAAATTTACGAAGATTAATTTGAGTGACGTTCAAACTTGATTATAACTTCCGTTGTAAGAATGAATGGGCTTAAGAGAGGTGAGTCAAATATGAATACAGGGGGAGGAGAGGAGGAAGAAGATGAAGAAGAAGAGGAGGAGGGGGAGGGGGGCGAGGAGAGAAAAAAGGAGGAGGATGAGGAGAGGAGGAAGAAGATGAAGAAGAAGGTCGAGGAGGAGGAGGGGGGCGAGGAGAGAAAAAAGGAGGAGGATGAGGAGAGGAGGAAGAAGATGAAGAAGAAGGTGAGGAGGGGGAGGGGGGCGAGGAGAGAAGAAAGGAGGAGGATGAGGAGAGGAGGAAGAAGATGAAGAAGAAGAGGGGGAGGAGGGGGAGAAGGAGAGAAAAAAGGAGGAGGATGAGGAGAGGAGGAAGAAAATGAAGAAGAAGAGGAGGAGGGGGAGGGGGGCGAGGAGAGAAAAAAGGAGGAGGATGAGGAGAGGAGGAAGAAGATGAAGAAGAAGAGGGGGAGGAGGGGAGAAAAAGGAGGAGGATGAGGAGAGGAGGAATAAGATGAAGAAGAAGGTCGAGGAGGAGCAGGAGGGTGATGAGAGAAAAAAGGAGGAGGATGAGGAGAGGAGGAAGAAGATGAAGAAGAAGAGGGGGAGGAGGAGGGGGGCGAGGAGAGAAAAAAGGAGGAGGATGAGGAGAGGAGGAAGAAGTGAAGAAGAAGAGGGGAGGGGAGGGGGGAGAAGGAGAGAAAAAGGAGGAGGATGAGGAGAGGAGGAAGAAGATGAAGAAGAAGAGGGGGAGGAGGAGGGGGGCGAGGAGAGAAAAAAGGAGGAGGATGAGGAGAGGAGGAAGAAGATGAAGAAGAAGAGGGGGAGGAGGGGGAGAAGGAGAGAAAAAGGAGGAGGATGAGGAGAGGAGGAAGAAGATGAAGAAGAAGGTCGAGGAGGAGCAGGAGGGTGATGAGAGAAAAAAGGAGGAGGATGAGGAGAGGAGGAAGAAGATGAAGAAGAAGAGGAGGAGGGGGAGAAGGAGAGGAAAAAGGAGGAGGTTGAGGGGAGGAGGAAGAAAGTGACGAAGAAGAGAAGGAGGAAGAGGAGGACGATGAGGAGAAGAAAAAGAAGAAGAAGAAGAAGAAGGGAGAGATAAAGAAAGAGAGAGAGAGAAAATAAATAAAGGAAAAGAGAGATAGATAGATAGATAGAAAGAGAGACAGAGATTGGGAAAGATAGCGAGAGAGAGAGAGAGAGAGAGACAACACAGTGCAGTATGTAGCAATGACTATGAAAAATGTTTTTTTCTCTTTTTGAGAAAATTTTTTGTCTAAATTCAAAGCCCTATCTCCACTGAGTAAAAATGTTTTTGAATTTTGAAAATCCATTTATAAATAAACAAGTTATACAGTTTCAAATGTGTCATTTATTTGGATGACCCGCAAAGAGGAAAAAAACGCGAAAATATGGGACGCTTTTTCGACACTTTTTTTTTCGACCTTTGGTTGTATCTTGCGTAATAAGTGTGAAATTTGAAGAGCAAATTATGATGGTGTTTTGTAAAATACGGGAAAAGTACTCGTCATATTCATATGAAATTTTACAACCAAAAAGAAGAAATGTTCATGTATTACCTTGTCAACGACAAAACCTCCACGCCCGGTAGTTTTAGAAATATTTTACTCCAAAGAGTAAAAATCTATTTTTAACGGTCTTCTGGTAATCGCACAAGTTTTGTCGCTTGACATAATCTAAAATGACCTTTTTTTCTAACTGTGTGCCAACTTTCAGTCATATTCATCGATAAACAGCATCGTAATTAATATTTTAAAATAGCATATACGAAACGGCTTCGTCCCATATTTTGACGCGAATTCGGCACTTCGTGAGCGAAAAAGAGGCCCAAAGATTTGTGCGGGATAGTCATTGCTACAGTATGTCCACAGATATATTGCATTGCATACTATGACGTCATATACATTTTAATAGCTTATATAATTTCACACCTGATTTCCACCATTAATTTTGTTGCCAATAATTGCTAGTTTGTCTCGTAAACTAGTTTGGGGAAAAGATATGGAAAAGTTTATAAAAACAACAATGCCATACACAAAACTCTTCCTCTCACTGTTTCATACACATTTTCACATCTTTATCTTACACCAGTGTCTACTCCCTAATTTGTCTGACACTGTTTCATACACATCTTTATCTTACACCAGTGTCTACTCCCTAATTTGTCTGACACTGTTTCATACACACATTTTCACATCTTTATCTTACACCAGTGTCTACTCCCTAATTTGTCTGACACTGTTTCATACACACATTTTCACATCTTTATCTTACACCAGTGTCTACTCCCTAATTTGTCTGACACTGTTTCATACACACATTTTCACATCTTTATCTTACACCAGTGTCTACTCCCTAATTTGTCTGACACTTTTTCATACACATTTTCACATCTTTATCTTACACCCGTGTCTACTCCCTAATTTGTCTGACACTGTTTCATACACATTTTCACATCTTTATCTTACACCAGTGTCTACTCCCTAATTTGTCTGACACTGTTTCATACACACATTTTCACATCTTTATCTTACACCAGTGTCTACTCCCTAATTTGTCTGACACTGTTTCATACACACATTTTCACATCTTTATCTTACACCAGTGTCTACTCCCTAATTTGTCTGACACTGTTTCATACACACATTTTCACATCTTTATCTTACACCAGTGTCTACTCCCTAATTTGTCTGACACTTTTTCATACACATTTTCACATCTTTATCTTACACCCGTGTCTACTCCCTAATTTGTCTGACACTGTTTCATACACACATTTTCACATCTTTATCTTACACCAGTGTCTACTCCCTAATTTGTCTGACACTATTCCATACACATCTTTATCTTACACCAGTGTCTACTCCCTAATTTGTCTGACACTGTTTCATACACACATTTTCACATCTTTATCTTACACCAGTGTCTACTCCCTAATTTGTCTGACACTATTCCATACACATCTTTATCTTACACCAGTGTCTACTCCCTAATTTGTCTGACACTGTTTCATACACACATTTTCACATCTTTATCTTACACCAGTGTCTACTCCCTAATTTGTCTGACACTGTTTCATACAGACATTTTCACATCTTTATCTCACACCAGTGTCTACTCCCTAATTTGTCTGACACTGTTTCATACACACATTTTCACATCTTTATCTTACACCAGTGTCTACTCCCTAATTTGTCTGACACTGTTTCATACAGACATTTTCACATCTTTATCTTACACCAGTGTCTACTCCCTAATTTGTCTGACACTGTTTCATACACACATTTTCACATCTTTATCTTACACCAGTGTCTACTCCCTAATTTGTCTGACACTGTTTCATACACACATTTTCACATTTTATCTTACACCAGTGTCTACTCCCTAATTTTCTGACACTGTTTCATACACACATTTTCCATCTTTATCTTACACCAGTGTCTACTCCCTAATTTGTCTGACCACTGTTTCATACACACATTTTCACATTTTATCTTACACCAGTGTCTACTCCCTAATTTGTCTGACACTGTTTCATACACACATTTTCACATTTTATCTTACACCAGTGTCTACTCCCTAATTGTCTGACACTGTTTCATACACATTTTCACATCTTTATCTTATACCAGTGTCTACTCCCTAATTTGTCTGACACTGTTTCATACACACATTTTCACATTTTATCTTACACCAGTGTCTACTCCCTAATTTGTCTGACACTGTTTCATACACAATTTTCCATCTTTATCTTACACCAGTGTCTACTCCCTAATTTGTCTGACACTGTTTCATACACACATTTTCACATCTTTATCTTACACCAGTGTCTACTCCCTAATTTGTCTGACACTGTTTCATACACTACATTTTCACATCTTTATCTTACACCAGTGTCTACTCCCTAATTTGTCTGACACTGTTTCATACACACATTTTCACATCTTTATCTTACACCAGTGTCACTCCCTAATTTGTCTGACACTGTTTCATACACACATTTTCACATCTTTATCTTACACCAGTGTCTACTCCCTAATTTGTCTGACACTGTTTCATACACATATTTTCACATTTTATCTTACACCGTGTCTACTCCCTAATTTGTCTGACACTGTTTCATACACACATTTTCACATCTTTATCTTACACCAGTGTCTACTCCCTAATTTGTCTGACACTGTTTCATACACACATTTTCACATCTTTATCTTACACCAGTGTCTAATCCCTAATTTGTCTGACACTGTTTCATACACACATTTTCACATCTTTTCTTACACCAGTGTCTATCCCTAATTTGTCTGACACTGTTTCATACACACATTTTCACATCTTTATCTTACACCAGTGTCTACTCCCTAATTTTGTCTGACACTGTTTCATACACACATTTTCACATTTTATCTTACACCAGTGTCTACTCCCTAATTTGTCTGACACTGTTTCATACACACATTTTCACATCTTTATCTTACACCAGTGTCTACTCCCTAATTTGTCTGACACTGTTTCATACACACATTTTCACATTTTATCTTACACCGTGTCTACTCCCTAATTTGTCTGACACTGTTTCATACACACATTTTCACATCTTTATCTTACACCAGTGTCTACTCCCTAATTTGTCTGACACTGTTTCATACACACATTTTCACATCTTTATCTTACACCAGTGTCTACTCCCTAATTTGTCTGACACTGTTTCATACACACATTTTCACATCTTTATCTTACACCAGTGTCTACTCCCTAATTTGTCTGACACTGTTTCATACAACATTTTCACATCTTTATCTTACACCAGTGTCTACTCCCTAATTTGTCTGACACTGTTTCATACACACATTTTCACATCTTTATCTTACACCAGTGTCTACTCCCTAATTTGTCTGACACTGTTTCATACACACATTTTCACATCTTTATCTTACACCAGTGTCTACTCCCTAATTTGTCTGACACTGTTTCATACACACATTTTCACATCTTTATCTTACACCAGTGTCTACTCCCTAATTTGTCTGACACTGTTTCATACACACATTTTCACATCTTTATCTTACACCAGTGTCTACTCCCTAATTTGTCTGACACTGTTTATACACACATTTTCACATCTTTATCTTACACCGTGTCTATCCCTAATTGTCTGACACTGTTTCATACAGACATTTTCACATCTTTATCTACACAGTGTCTACTCCCTAATTTGTCTGACACTGTTTCATACACACATTTCACATCTTTATCTTACACCAGTGTCTATCCCTAATTTGTCTGACACTGTTTCATACACACTTTTCTTACACCAGTGTCTACTCCCTAATTTTTGACACTGTTTCATACAGACATTTTCCATCTTTTCATACACCAGTTCACTCCCTAATTTGTCTGACACTGTTTCATACACACATTTTCACATCTTTATCTTACACCAGTGTCTACTCCCTAATTTGTCTGACACTGTTTCATACACACATTTTCACATCTTTATCTTACACCCGTGTCTACCCTAATTTGTCTGACACTGTTTCAACACACATTTTCACATCTTTATCTTCACAGTTCTACTCCCTAATTTTCTGACACGTTTCTACACAATTTTCACATATTTATCTACACCAGTGTTACTCCCAATTTGTCTGACACTGTTTCATACACACTTTTCACATTTTATCTTACACCAGTGTCTACTCCCTAATTTGTCTGACACTGTTCATACACACATTTTCACATCTTTATCTTACACAGTGTCTACTCCCTAATTTGTCTGACACTGTTTCATACAGACATTTTCACATCTTTATCTTACACCATGTCACTCCCTAATTGTCTGACACTGTTTCATACACACATTTTCCATTTATCTTACACCATGTCTATTCCCTAATTTGTCTGACACTGTTTCATACAGACATTTTCACATCTTTATCATACACCAGTGTTCTACTCCCTATTTGTCTGACACTGTTTCATACACACATTTTCACATCTTTATCTTACACCAGGTCTACTCCTAATTTGTCTGACACGTTTCATAACACATTTTCACATTTATCTCACCAGTGTCTACTCCCTAATTTGTTGACCTGTTTCTTCACACATTTTACTCTTTATCTACACCAGTGTCTACTCCCTAATTTGTCTGACACATTCCTACACTCTTTTCTTCACAGTGTCTACTCCCTAATTTGTCTGACACGTTTCATACCCATTTTCAATCTTTTCTTACACCATTCTACTCCCTAATTTGTCTGACCTGTTTCATACAGACATTTTCACATCTTTATCTCACACCATGTTACTCCCTAATTTGTCTGACACTGTTTCATACACACATTTTCACATCTTTATCTTACACCAGTGTCTATCTCCTAATTTGTCTGACACTGTTTCATAACACATTTTCACATCTTTATCTTACACCAGTGTCTACTCCCTAATTTGTCTGACACTGTTCATACACACATTTTCACATCTTTATCTTACACCAGTGTCTACTCCCTAATTTGTTTTTGACACTGTTTCATACACACATTTTCACATCTTTATCTTACACCAGTTATCCTACTCCCTAATTTGTCTGACACTGTTTCATACACACATTTTCACATCTTTATCTTACACCAGTGTCTATTCCCTAATTTGTCTGACACTGTTTGTCATACACACCCTTTTCACATCTTTATCTTACACCAGTGTCTACTCCCTAATTTGTCTGACACTGTTTCATACAGACATTTTCACATCTTTATCTTACACCAGTGTCTACTCCCTAATTTGTCTGACACTGTTTCATACACACATTTTCACATCTTTATCTTACACCAGTGTCTACTTCCCTAATTTGTCTGACACTGTTTCATACACACATTTTCACATATTTATCTTACACCATGTCTACTCCCTAAAATTTTTCTGACACTGTTTCATACACACATTTTCACATCTTTATCTTACACCAGTGTCCCACTCCCTAATTTGTCTGACACTGTTTCATACACAATTTTACATTTTATCTTACACCAGTGTCTACTCCTAATTTGTCTGACACTGTTTCATACACACATTTTCACCATCTTTATCTAATACCAGTGTCTACTCCCTAAATTGTCTGACACTGTTTCATACACACATTTTCACATCTTTATCTTACACCAGTGTCTACTCCCTAATTTGTCTGACACTGTTTCATACACAATTTTCACATCTTTATCTTACACCATTGCTGTCTACTCCCTAATTTGTCTGACACTGTTTCATACACACATTTTCACATCTTTATCTTACACCATTGTCTACTCCCTAATTTGTCTGACACTGTTTCATACACACATTTTCACATCTTTATCTTACACCAGTGTCTACTCCCTAATTTGTCTGACACTGTTTCATACACACATTTTCACATTTTATCTTACACCAGTGTCTACTCCCTAATTTGTCTGACACTGTTTCATACACACATTTTCACATCTTTATCTTACACCAGTGTCTACTCCCTAATTGTCTGACACTGGTTTCATACACACATTTTCACATCTTTATCTTACACCAGTGTCTACTCCCTAATTTGTCTGACACTGTTTCATACAGACATTTTCACATCTTTATCTTACACCAGTGTCTACTCCCTAATTTGTCTGACACTGTTTCATACACACATTTTCACATCTTTATCTTACACCAGTGTCTACTCCCTAATTTGTCTGACACTGTTTCATACACACATTTTCACATCTTTATCTTACACCAGTGTCTATCCCTTATTTGTCTGACACTGTTTCATACCAATTTTCACATCTTATTCTTACACCGTGTCTACTCCCTAATTTGTCTGACATGTTTCATACACACATTTTAACATCTTTATCTTACACCAGTGTCTACTCCCTAAATTTGTCTACATTTTTCTTACACATTTCCCTCTTTATCTTACACAGTTTACTCCCTAATTTGTCTGACACTGTTTCATACACACATTTTCTACATTTTCTTACACCAGTGTCTACTCCTAATTTGTCTGACAATTTTCATACAACATTTACCTTTACTACCAGTTTATCCCAATTTGTCTACACTGTTTCATACACATTTCACATTTTTCTTACACATGTCTTTCTCCAATTGTCACCCCAGTTTCTACACTTTTCACATCTTTATCTTACACCGTGTCTACTCCCAATTGTCTGACACTGTTTATACACACATTTCACATCTTTATCTTACACAGTGTTACTCCCTAATTTGTTGACACTTTTCATACACATTTTACACTTTATCTTACACCTGTCTACTCCCTAATTTGTTGACACTGTTTCATACACACATTTTCACATCTTTATCTTACACCATGTCTACTCCCTATTTGTCTGACATATTCCATACACATCTTTATCACCATGTCTACTCCCTAATTTGCACCGTTTATAACAATTTCACTCTTTATCTCACAGGTCATCCAATTTTCACACTTTCCATACACATCTTTATCTTACACAGTGTCTATCCTATTTTCTACACTGTTTTCATACACACTTTTTCACACTTTTATCTTACCCATGTCTTCCCTAATTTTCTGACACGTTCATACAATTTAACTTTATCTCACAGGTCACTCCTATTCTGACCTGTTTCATCACTTTTCACACTTTATCTACACCATCTACTCCCATCTGAATGTTTCACAGACTTTTCACATTTTATCTTACACCAGTTCATGCATCAAATTTCACATCTTTCTACACCATGTCTATCCCTAATTGTTGACACTGTTTCATCAACTTTTCACAATTTATCTTAACCGTGTCTACCCCTAATTTTCTGACATGTTTCTACACACATTTTCCTTTATCTTACCCAGTGTACTCCCTAATTTGTTGCACTGTTTCACACATTTTCCCATCTTTATTCACAGTGCTACCCTAATTTGTCTGACCTGTTTAACCACATTTTCAATATTTTTTACACCATGTTACTCCCTAATTTCGCAGTTTCTACCAATTTTCCATTTTATCTAACCGTGTCTACTCCCATTTTCTGACACTGTTTCATACAACATTTTCACATCTTTATCTTCACCATGTCTCTCCCTAATTGTCTGACACTGTTTCATACACATTTTTACATCTTTATCTTAACCAGTCTCCCCTAATTTCTGACACTGTTCATAACAATTTTCAATTTTATCTTACACAGTGTCTACTCCCTAATTTGCTGACACTTTTTCATACACACATTTTCACATCTTTATCTTACACCAGTGTCTACTCCCTAATTTGTCTGACACTGTTTCATAACACACATTTTCACATCTTTATCTTACACCATTGTCTACTCCCTAATTTGTCTGACACTGTTTCATACACACATTTTCACATCTTTATCTTACACCAGTGTCTACTCCCTAATTTGTCTGACACTGTTTCATACACACATTTTCACATATTTATCTTACACCAGTGTCTACTCCTAATTTGTCTGACACTGTTTCATACACCATTTTCAATTTTTCTTACACCAGTGTCTACTCCCTATTTGTCTGCACGTTTCATACACACATTTTCACATATTTATCTTACACCATGTCTACTCCCTAATTTTCTGACACTGTTTCATACACACATTTCACATTTTATCTTTCACCAGTGTCTACTCCCTAATTTGTCTGACACTGTTTCATAACACATTTTCACATTTTATCTTACCGTTCTACTCCCTAATTTGTCTGACACTGTTTCATACACAATTTTCACATCTTATCTTACACCAGTGTCTACTCCCTAATTTGTCTGACACTGTTTCATACACACATTTTACATCTTTATCTTACACCAGTGTCTATCCCAATTTGTCTGACACTGTTTCATACAAAATTTTCAATCTTTATCTACACCGTGTCTACTCCCTAATTTGTCTGACATGTTTCATACACCATTTTCACATCTTTATCTTACACCAGTGTCTACTCCCTAATTTTCTGACACTGTTTCATACACACATTTTCACATCTTTTCTTACACCGTGTTCTCCCTAATTTGTCTGACACTGTTTCATACCCATTTTCACATCTTTTATCTACACAGTGTCTACTCCCTAATTTGTCGACAATATTCAAACACATCTTATCTTACCCATGTCTACCCTAATTTGTCTGACACTGTTTCATACACACTTTTCACATCTTTATCTTACACCAGTGTCTACTCCTAATTTTCTGACACTGTTTCATACAGACTTTTCCATTTTATCAACCAGTGTCTACTCCTAATTTGTCTGACACGTTTCTACACACATTTTCAATCTTTATCTTACACAGTGTCTACTCCCTAATTTGTCTGACACTGTTCATAAATTTTTTCTTACAACAGTGTTACTCCCTATTGTCTGACACTGTTCATACAACATTTCACATCTTTTTTAACCATTCTATCCCAATTGTCTGACACTGTTTCATACACAATTTCACATCTTTATCTAACAGTGTCTACTCCTATGTCTGCACTTTCTACACAATTCCATTTTATCTTACACCAGTGTCTACTCCCTAATTTGTCTGACACTGTTTCATACACATTTTCACATCTTTATCTTACACCAGTGTCTACTCCCTAATTTGTCTGACACTGTTTCATACACACATTTTCACATTTTATCTTACACCAGTGTCTACTCCCTAATTTGTCTGACACTGTTTTCATACACACATTTCATCTTTATCTTACACCGTGTCTACTTCCTAATTTGTCTGACACTGTTTCATACACACATTTTCACATCTTTATCTTCACCGTGTCTACTCCCTAATTTGTCTGACACTGTTTCATACAGACATTTTCACATCTTTATCTTACACCAGTGTCTACTCCCAATTTGTCTGACACTGTTTCATACACACATTTTCACATCTTTATCTTAACACCAGTGTCTAATCCCTAATTTGTCTGACACTGTTTCATACACACAAATTTTTACATCTTTATCTTACACCATGTCTACTCCCTAATTTGTCTGACACTGTTTCATACAACATTTTCACATCTTTATCTTACACCAGTTGTCTATCCCTAATTTGTCTGACACTGTTTCATACAGACATTTTCCCATCTTTATCTTACACCAGTGTCTACTCCCTAATTTGTCTGACACTGTTTCATACCCCACATTTTCACATATTTATCTTACACCAGTGTCTACTCCCTGTCTACTCCTAATTTGTCTGACTGTTTCATACACATCTTTTCACATCTTATCTTACACCATGTTACTCCCTAATTTTCTACACTTTTCATACACATTTTCACATCTTTATTTTCACCAGTGTCACTCCCTAATTGTCTGACACTGTTTCATACACAATTTTCACATCTTTATCTTACACATTTATCCAATTTTCTACACGTTTCATACACACATTTTCACATTTTATCTTACACCATTTCCCTATTTTCTGACACGTTTCATACACACATTTTCACATCTTTTCTTACACCATGTCTACTCCCAATTTGTCTACTTTTTTCACACATTTTCACATCTTTATCTTACACCATGTCTACTCCCTAATTTGTCTGACACTGTTTCATACACACATTTTCACATCTTTATCTTACACCAGTGTCTACTCCCTAATTTTCTGACATTTTCATACACACATTTTCACTCTTTCTTACACTGTTCATCCAATTTCTGAACTGTTTCATACACCATTTCACATCTTTATCTTACACAGTGTCTACTCCCTAATTTTCTGACAGTTATACACCATTTTCACATTTTATTACACCAGTTCTTATCCTAAATTTGTCTGACACTGTTTTACAACATTTTCACATCTTTATCTTACACCAGTGTCTACTCCTAATTTGTCTGACACTGTTTCATACACACATTTTCACATCTTTATCTTACACCAGTGTCTACTCCCTAATTTGTCTGACACTGTTTCATACACACATTTTCACATCTTTATCTTACACCAGTGTCTACTCCCTAATTTGTCTGACACTGTTTCATACCACATTTTCACATTTTATCTTTACACCAGTGTCTACTCCCTAATTTGTCTGACACTGTTTCATACACACATTTTCACATCTTTATCTTACACAGTGTCTACTCCTAATTTGTCTGACACTGTTTCATACACATTTTCCATCTTTATCTTACACCAGTGTCTACTCCCTAATTTGTCTGACACTGTTTCATACACACATTTTCACATCTTTATCTTACACCAGTGTCTACTCCCTAATTTGTCTGACACTGTTTTCATACACACATTTTCACATCTTTATCTTACACCAGTGTCTACTCCCTAATTTGTCTGACACTGTTTCATACACACATTTTCACATCTTTATCTTACACCGTGTCTACTCCCTAATTTGTCTGACATGTTTCATACACACATTTTCCCATCTTTATCTTACACCAGTGTCTACTCCCTAATTTGTCTGACACTGTTTCATACACACATTTTCACATCTTTATCTTACACCATGTCTACTTCCCTAATTTGTCTGACACTGTTTCATACACATTTTCACATCTTTATCACACCAGTGTCTAATCCTAATTTGTCTGACACTGTTTCATACACACATTTTCACATCTTTATCTTACACCAGTGTCTACTCCCTAATTTGTCTGACACTGTTTCATACACACATTTTCACATCTTTATCTTACACCAGTGTCTACTCCCTAATTTGTCTGACACTGTTTCATACACACTTTTCTCTTTATCTTACACCAGTGTCTACTCCCTAATTTGTCTGACACTGTTTCATACACACATTTTCACATCTTTATCTACACCAGTGTCTACTCCCTAATTTGTCTGACACTGTTTCATACACACATTTTCCATCTTTATCTTACACCAGTGTCTACTCCCTAATTTGTCTGACACTGTTTCATACACACATTTTCACATCTTTATCTTACACCAGTGTCTACTCCCTAATTTGTCTGACACTGTTTCATACACACATTTTCACATCTTTATCTTACACCAGTGTCTACTCCCTAATTTGTCTGACACTGTTTCATACAACATTTTCACATCTTTATCTTACACCAGTGTCTACTCCCTAATTTGTCTGACACTGTTTCATACAGACATTTTCACATCTTTATCTTACACCAGTGTCTACTCCCTAATTTGTCTGACACTGTTTCATACACACATTTTCACATCTTTATCTTACACCAGTGTCTACTCCCTAATTTGTCTGACACTGTTTCATACACACATTTTCACATCTTTATCTTACACCAGTGTCTACTCCCTAATTTGTCTGACACTGTTTCATACACACATTTTCACATCTTTATCTTACACCAGTGTCTACTCCCTAATTTGTCTGACATTGTTTCATACACACATTTTCACATCTTTATCTTACACCAGTGTCTACTCCCTAATTTGTCTGACATTTTTCATACACACATTTTCCATCTTATCTTACACCAGTGTCTACTCCTAATTTGTCTGACATGTTTCATACACACATTTTCACATCTTTATCTTACACCAGTGTCTATCCCTAATTTGTCTGACTGTTTACAATAGTTTATTTACACCCATGTATCACATTCAATTTATCTTTCCACACCAGTGTCTACTCCCTAATTTGTCTGACACTATTTCATACACACATTTTCACATCTTTATCTCACACCAGTGTCTAATCCCTAATTTGTCTGACACTGTTTTATACACACATTTTCACATCTTTATCTTACACCAGTGTCTACTCCCTAATTTGTCTGACACTGTTTCATACACACATTTTCACATCTTTATCTTACACCAGTGTCTACTCCCTAATTTGTCTGACATTGTTTCATACACACATTTTCACATCTTTATCTTATACCAGTGTCTACTCACTAATTTGTCTGACATTGTTTCATACACACATTTTCACATCTTTATCTTACACCAGTGTCTACTCCCTAATTTGTCTGACATTGTTTCATACACACATTTTCCCATCTTTATCTCACACCAGTGTCTACTCCCTAATTTGTCTGACACTGTTTCATACACATATTTTCACATCTTTATCTTACACCAGTGTCTACTCCCTAATTTGTCTGACACTGTTTCATACACATATTTTCACATCTTTATCTTACACCAGTGTCTACTCACTAATTTGTCTGACGCTGTTTCATACACACATTTTCACATCTTTATCTTACACCAGTGTCTACTCCCTAATTTGTCTGACATTGTTTCATACACATATTTTCACATCTTTATCTTACACCAGTGTCTACTCCCTAATTTGTCTGACGCTGTTTCATACACATATTTTCACATCTTTATCTTACACCAGTGTCTACTCCCTAATTTGTCTGACGCTGTTTCATACACATATTTTCACATCTTTATCTTACACCAGTGTCTACTCACTAATTTGTCTGACATTGTTTCATACACACATTTTCCCATCTTTATCTTACACCAGTGTCTACTCCCTAATTTGTCTGACACTGTTTCATACACATCTTTATCTTACACCAGTGTCTGTCATGGTCTCAAGTGAGTAAAGAGCTACTCGACTATGCATAAAGATATATGTAGAATGAGGCCCCAGAATTTACTAGTTACTTAATGAAAAACAATTAACGATTTGTTTACAATGAAATAAATAATGATGAAATTTATTAAAGAGATAAACAGTGATCGTGTAGTTACAAATAGAGATTGAATATTTTACGTAACTTATGATAATATGTCAGGTTCGTAAGTTTACGTTTCCAGGCGTTGATGGCTTGGATGATCTATTCTTGATAACGAATTGGACTCGTAAATTCCCTTCAGGCAATGGTAATGGTTAATATGTAGTCCTCTGACAGCGGGCTTGGGTTTGATCCTTGAAGATTATACAATCAAAGTTAAAGCTCGGCGTCTTAATGGTGTAGATATAATATCTACAAAGTCCAAAGATAAAATCTCCAGTATATTATGGGAATAGAGCGACTGCCGTCCGGCATAGATTGTGGAGAGGAAGTGAGTGTAGAGTGTTAGACCTATCAGCTTTATAATAAGTGGTACGTGACAGAATGTAGAACGAAAGTATTCACTAATTAGAAATTAATTCGAGGAAGGCTATAAAAGGAAAGACGATCTATATAGAAGGTAAGGTTTATCTAAGCTACCGAAATATAACTGGAGTGAGTGAATTCAGTTCTTAATAAAATAAATTTAATAGATAATTGTGAACACCTTTACTGTGACAGTGTCTACTCCTAATTTGTTGACACTGTTTCATACACACATTTTCCATCTTCTCTCCTTCTCTCTCCCTTTTCTTTCCCGTTTCTCCTTTCACTCTTTATCTTCACCTGTCTACTCCCCCCAATCTTCTCTGACACTGTTTCATACACATATTTTCACATCTTTATCTTACACCAGTGTCTACTCACTAATTTGTCTGACGCTGTTTCATACACACATTTTCACATCTTTATCTTACACCAGTGTCTACTCCCTAATTTGTCTGACATTGTTTCATACACATATTTTCACATCTTTATCTTACACCAGTGTCTACTCCCTAATTTGTCTGACGCTGTTTCATACACATATTTTCACATCTTTATCTTACACCTGTGTCTACTCCCTAATTTGTCTGACGCTGTTTCATACACATATTTTCACATCTTTATCTTACACCAGTGTCTACTCACTAATTTGTCTGACATTGTTTCATACACACATTTTCCCATCTTTATCTTACACCAGTGTCTATCCCTAATTTGTCTGACACTGTTTCATACACATCTTTATCTTACACCAGTGTCTGTCATGGTCTCAAGTGAGTAAAGAGCTACTCGACTATGCATAAAGATATATGTAGAATGAGGCCCCAGAATTTACTAGTTACTATAAATGAAAAACAATTAACGATTTGTTTACAATGAAATAAAAATAATGATGAAATTTATTAAAAGAGATAAACAGTGATCGTGGTAGTTACAAATAGAGATATGAATATTTTACGTAACTTATGATAATATGTCAGGTTCGTAAGTTTACGTTTCCAGGCAGTTGATGGGCTTGGATGATCTATTCCTCTGATAACGGAATTGGACTCGTAAAATTCCACTTCCAGGCAATTGGTAATGGGTTAATATGTAGTCCTCTGACAGCGGGCTTGGGTTTGATCCTTGAAGATTATACAATCAAAGTTAAAAGCTCCGGCGTCTTAATGGTGTAGATATAATATCTACAAAGTCCCAAAAGATAAAAATCTTCCAGTATATATATGGGAATAGAGCGACTGGCCGTCCGGCATAGATTGTGGAGAGGAAGTGAGTGTAGAGTGTTAGACCTATCAGCTTTTATAATAAGTGGCTACGTGACAGAATGTAGAACGAAAAGTATTCACTAATTAGAAATTAATTCGAGGGAAGGCTATAAAAGGAAAGACGATCTAATATTAGAAGGTAAGGTTTATCTAAGCCTACCGAAATATAACTGGAGTGAGATGAATTCAGTTCTTAATAAAATAAAATTTAATAAGATAATTGTGAACAACCTTTACTGTGACAGTGTCTACTCCCTAATTTGTCTGACACTGTTTCATACACACATTTTCACATCCTCTTCCTCTTCCTTTCCCTCTCTCCCTCTCTCTCACTCTTCCCGTCTCTCTCCCTCTCTCCTTCTTTCTCTCTCTCCTCCTCCTCTCTCCCCCTCTCTCTCTCTTTCGCTCTATCTCTCTCTTTCTCTCTCTCCCTCTCTGTCGCTCCTGTCTTCTCTCTTTCTATCTCTCTCTCCCTCTCTTTCTCTCTCTCCCTCTCTGTCTCTCTCTGTCTCCCTCTTTTTCTCTCTCTCTCTCCCTCTCTGTCGCTCCCTTTTTCTCTTTTTCTCTCTCTCCCTTTTTCTCTTTTGCTCTCTCTCTGTCCCTCTCCCTTTCTCTCTCCCTCTCTCTTCCCCTCTCTCTCTCTCTCTCCCCCTCTCATTCTTTCCCTATTCCCCTCTCTGTCTCTCTCTCTCTCTCTCTCTCTCTCTGTCTCCCTCTCTTTCTCTCTCTCTCTCCCTCTCTGTCGCTCCCTTTTTCTCTTTCTCTCTCTCTCTCTCCCTTTCTTTCTCTCTCTCTCTCTCTCTCTCTCTCTCTCTCTCTCTCTCTCTCTCTCTCTCTCTGATGATGGCACAGTCGATAAGTGGTCCAACATTCAACGAGTCACTATCCACGAGTATCGGGTTCGAGCCCCACTCAGTGCAGACTTTTTTGTTTGGATTAGTTTCTGATCGTCCCCATCTTCTTCCCCTTTCCTAAGAATGAGTTTCTGTATTCATTCAATCTGATTGTTTTCAAAGTGTCCTATTAACACTGCCAAAAATACATATCCCACCCCCACCCCCTCCCCCTGCTCCACTCATGGAATGATTGATGTTGCCAGGAAAATCCCGCAAGGGAGATAAATGCTCTACAGTTCAAATTCTTTTGATTTATATTTTAATCAGACGCATTTAGTTTTCAATCTTTGAATAAATAACGAAAATGAACCCAGCGTAGCGGGTCAGGGGGTCTGGTTATTATTATTATTATTATTATTATTATTATTTTTATTATTATTATATTATTATTATTATTATTATTATTATTATTATTATTATTATTATTATTATATTATTATTATTATTGTAATTATTATTATTTTTATTATTGTTATTATTATTATTAATATTATTATTATTATCATCATCATCATCATCATCATCATCATCATCATCATTATTATTATTATTATTATTATTATTATTATTATTATTATTATTATTATTATTATATTATTATTATTGTTATTATTATTATTATTATTATTATTATTATTATTATTATTATTATTATTATTATTATTATTATTATTATTATTATATTATTGTAATTATTATTATTTTTATTATTGTTATTATTATTATTAATATTATTATTATTATCATCATCATCATCATCATCATCATCATCATCATCATCATCATTATTATTATTATTATTATTATTATTATTATTATTATTATTATTATTATTATTATTATCATTATCATTATCATCATCATCATTATTATTATTATTATTATTATTATTATTATTATTATTATTATTATTATTATTATTATTATTATTATTATTATCATTATTATTATTATTGTAATTATTATTATTTTCATCATCATTAATGTAATTATGACTATTATTTGATATAGTGCCGGTATCTACTAATAATGCTCGGTGGCGCTTTACAACAGGGCAAATCACATGCTTGTCTATAATTCTTGGTTAAAAGCGTTTCAGACAATATGGATTGTCATATATTGTGATTCGTGATTATGGCCTGTCTCTTGTTTCTGACGCCCACACTGCAGTAAGCGATATCACATTGTAATCCGTTTTTAGATTGACAACAAAATCTGTCATTATTGATTCACGGTCTCATTTATTATTTCTCTCTCTTTTTATTACAGACATCCCGACACAGAGTTTTACTTGGATTAATGTACGTCACAAAGGACTATTGACTACCGATCAATTTATTAAAATGGAAGAATGTGTGGACGTGTCCAACCAGGGCATGGCCGACCTGACTGATGGCTCCATCCAATGTAAATGGAAAGGGGTTTACTTAGTGTGTGTAAGGTTTGTACAGGGCGGGAAAGGGGAAATCCAAATGGTCTTGAAAGGTGACGGGGTTGGTACAATTGGATACATTGGAAAGACAGACAGTCATGGTGATCAGCGTTGTTGTGTATTTGTATTAAAACGTGAACAAGGTGACAAGATGAAGTTGGAAGCAAGACGCACCAAAGGAGACGCAAGGATTTTGTTCTGTACCATCCAATGTTTGTTTTTGTCTTCATAGACTCCATTGACATGACATTTCATAGACACGTGACTTACAGGAAACGATGATAATGAGGATGACAACGATGATAACGAGAAAACAAAGACGATAATTGTGAATATAATGTAATTGTGATAAGGATGAGAGAGGAGAGAATGATTCTAGTGATAATGGTGTCGATGACTAAATATGATGCTGATGTTGGTGATAGTGATGATGATGTTGATGATAGTGATGATGATGATGATGATGATGATGATGTTGATGATAGTGATGATGATGATGTTGATGATAGTGATGATGATGATGTTGGTGATAGTGATGATGATGATGATGATGATGATGATGATGAGAAGATGATGATGATGATGGTTATTATTATTATTATTATTATTATTATTATTATTATTATTATTATTATTATTATTATTATTATTATTTGTATGAATGATGATGGTGATAAACAAGAGAGATAAAGACAGGGACTGACAGAGACAGAAAGATAAAGAAAAACGGAGAGAGAGAGAGGTAGAGAGAGAGAGAGATAGAGAGAGAGTGACAGATTAAGAGTAAGAATGATGGAAAGAGAGAAACAGAGAGAGAGGGAGAGAAAGATAAAGAAAAACGGAGAGAGAGAGAGAGAGAGAGGGAGAAAGAGAGAGAGAGAGGGAGAGAAAGAGAGAGAGAGGGAGAGAAAGATAAAGAAAAACGGAGAGAGAGAGAGAGAGAGAGAAAGAGAGAGAGAGGGAGAGAAAGAGGGAGAGAGGGAGAGAAAGAGAAAGAAATACGGAGAGACAAAAAGAAACATAGACAGAAATGGAGTGGAGAGAGATGAGAGACGGAGAGGGAGACAGAGATAAAAAGAGAGAAAGACGGAGAGAGAAATACACACAGAGAGAGAGAGAGAGAGAGTAAGACGGAGAAATAGCGAGAGAGAGAGAGAAAGAGTAAGACGGAGAGAGAGAGAGAGAGAGAGAGAAACAGAGAGAGAAAAGAGAGAGAGAGAAAGTAAGATGGAGAAAGAGAGAGAGATGGAGAGAGTGACACAGAGAAGAGGCAGAAAGAAAAAGAAAGAGAGAGAGGGAGAGAGGGACACAGAGAAAGAGACAGTGAGAGAGAGAGAGTGAGCCGGAGAGAGGGCACAGAGAAAGAGAGAGAGAGAGAGAGACGGAAAGAGAGACAGAGGGGGTGGGGGGGGGGAGGAGAAAGAGAGAAGTTACATCCCATTGTCTATGGATGAATATAAATTCTGGCCAAAAGTTTTCTTTCTATCTTTATAAGAGCCATGAATGTTTGTAAAGAGACCAATAGTTGGTTTTCATAGATTCTATACGGGTTTTTTTTTTTAAATCTATTTGAACTAGAACTGTGATAGTTTATTGGTCATGCATGTTGTCAGCCATGAGGAAGAGACGAAACAAATATGACAGGAGTCAGAGACGTGATAAATATAAAGGCAGTAGTCAGGGAACCACATTTCACTTTTGAAATGTGGTGCTTGAGAAGGATGCAGAGAATATCGTATACTGCACACAAAACGAACGAAGAAGTGCTAAAACAAACATACCAACAAAGGAAACTAATGCCCTTAATAGCGGATCGACAACTATCCTTTTTCGGGCACATAGTAAGGAAAGATAGGAATGAATACCTGACAAGTTGTGGAAAAATACCTGGTAAACGCGCCCGGGGGAGACAAAGAAAAACACTCATAGACCAACTGATGGGCTTCACCAAACAATCCAAGAGCTGTTTGAAAAAGCAAGAAACAGGGAGGAATGGAGAGAGAGAATTCATGCAGTATCCGAAGCCTGGACCAGGCATGGAACCTAGAAGAAGAAGTCAGGGAACACGATTTTACCAGTAATAGTGTTATTCATAATAACTACTACTACTACTACTACTACTACTACTACTACTACTACTACTACTACTACTACTACTACTACTACTACTACTACTACCACCACTGCTACTACTACTACTACTACTACTACTACTACTACTACTACTACTACTACTACTACTACTACTATCTACTACTACTACTACTACTACTACTACTACTACTACTACTACTACTATACTACTACTACTACTACTACTACTACCTACTGCTACTACTACTACTACTACTACTACTACTACTACTACTACTACTACTACTACTACTACTACTACAACAACAACAACTACTACTACCTACTACTACTACTACTACTACTACTACTACTACTAACTACTACTACTACTACTACTACTCCTACTAATAATAATAATAATAATAATTATTATTATTATTATTATTATTATTATTATTATTATTATAACAATAATAGTAATAGTTGTTATAAAAATATGACACTATATCAGACAATAAAACCCTGTCCATTGTATTGTCATGACAAATCTCCCACCATAGACTCCTATAGTCATGAATAGTTGTTATAAAAATATGACGCTATATCAGACTGTCCATTGTATTGTCATGACAAATCTCCCCCACCATAGACTCCCATAGTCATGAATAGTTGTTATAAAAATATGACACTATATCAGACTGTCCATTGTGTTGTCATGACAAATCTCCCCCACCATAGACTCCCATAGTCATGAATAGTTGTTATAAAAATATGACGCTATATCAGAAAATAAAACCCCGTCCATTGTATTGTCATGACAAATCTCCCCCACCATAGACTCCCATAGTCATGAATAGTTGTTATAAAAATATGACGCTATATCAGACAATAAAACCCCGTCCATTGTATTGTCATGACAAATCTCCCCCACCATAGACTCCCATAGTCATGAATAGTTGTTATAAAAATATGACGCTATATCAGACAATAAATCCCCGTCCATTGTATTGTCATGACAAATCTCCCCCACCATAGACTCCTATAGTTATGAATAGTTATAAAAATATGACACTATATCAGACAATAAAACCCCGTCCATTGTATTGTCATGACAAATCTCCCCCACCATAGACTCCTATAGTCATGAATAGTTGTTATAAAAATTTGACGTTATATCAGACAATAAAACCCCGTCCCATTTCATTACAAAGGAATCAGTTTGGTCGACATGCATAGTTGTCATTTCTCTACAGTAACCTCTTCTTCTAGAGGAGATAAAATTACGTGTTATATCAACATTCCAATTGACTTGATGTATTTTCTGTGTTTTAACATGGAATTGGTTTGTACAAAACATTTGTATGATTGGATTTTTATCTTTTGATGATGTTGATTTTGATGATGTTGTTGGTGCTGTTGATTTTATGATGATGATTAATACAGTGCAACCCCTGGATAACGACACTGCCCGGGACCGGAAAATGATGTCGTTATCCAGGGGTGTCGTTATTTATTACGGGGTTTTCCAGATGGTGGGAAAAGGGGGTGGGGTGAGACCCATGAATACCTAACAGTGAGATGCGAGGTCCAGTGATTGAGAGAGGACACGTCCAAAAACGTTAGAATGAGTGAACAAGTATTTCTCCTGTTTACAAAGAGTATGGATGCTATGTGCTTGGCTAGGAAACTCACAACATTGCCATCCTCAAAAATAATTGACTAACACACCTAACTATATGTACCTGAGTGATGTCAACTTCATTCCATCTATACCAGTTTCGATTTCACTTTCAAATGTGTATTGTCTTTGTTTTGATCATAGTCAGTACTTGAACGCCATTTAACAAGACTTACTAAGAATAAAGCAAGAAAATAAATTTCCAATATGATAAATTCCCACGAGAACATAGATGCACACATCTAGTTTAGATTTGAATTAAAATGAAATCCATACGATACTGCTGATGATATTTGAATATCGAGATACTTTATAAGTGCACCAGAATTTACAAGCACTTAAAAATTAGTAGACCTAAATCTTGCGA
Organism: Berghia stephanieae; assembly: GCF_034508935.2. Taxonomy (NCBI): domain Eukaryota; kingdom Metazoa; phylum Mollusca; class Gastropoda; order Nudibranchia; family Aeolidiidae; genus Berghia; species Berghia stephanieae. The sequence goes on along the minus strand of NC_088370.1, from coordinate 44,485,117 downwards.
TAAAAAAAAAACAACCCCCCCTACCCCCAAAAAACAACAACAAACAAACAAACGAAAACTAGATATGAATCACAATAAGATCAAATGTGGACTGATGTTTAGCGTGACAACCGATGTTTCAAATGAAAATGATAAAGTGAAAGAGGCTGTTACTGCTTTCCCGGCGATTCCAATATATCGCGTATAAGACCATAAATATCCTTCATTGCCCCCATTGGACACGGCATTGCCTGATATCAGCTAACCTCAACTGACCTCAGACAGGTAGCTATCATGGACGGTTAACGGACCCCTGAGAGTACCATCCACTGATCAACTTCTTTGCTGTGAGCAAGTGCAGATTCCTCACAGTGTAGTAAACATGTGTTCTGATTGGTCGGTAATAGATGATACTGGTCGGTAACAAAGCATCTCTTTGGGAGGGGAAAAAGGCGTTTGAGATGACGATGTTTGGGTATTAAACATAGGCATGAACTGCCGATTGTTGTTATATCGATGTCGCTAAACAGGAGTTTTACTAAAATGTATGTCGTTATTTTGGGTCTTTTTATTACTAATAACATATAGCAAAAAAATCGGGACCAGAGGTCTATGTCGCTATCCAGGTGTTGTCATTATTCAGGGGTGTCGTTATCCAGATGTTGTCGTAATTCAGGGGTGTCGTTATCCAGAGGTTGTCGTTATGTCGTTATTCAGTGGTGTCGTTATCCAGAAGTTGTCGTTATGTCGTTATTCAGTGGTGTCGTTATCCAGAGGTTGCACTGTATGTTGTCTTTTGATGATGGTATCACTATTTTGAAGGGTGTCATTGGTGAGTAGTGAAAGCATCGCACTGTTCCCCGGTTCAAGCTCCGCCTCACACACTTTCTTTTTCGTTTCCTTGGGAAAGATTATAAGCCCTGGGTTGAAGTGACGATGCTAAGCTCCTAGAAGCTGTGGACTGTAAAAAGTGATAAACAAAAAAATAATAGAACACCTTCAAGAAATAACAAAATACCAAACACGGAACGTTTTGGGCTCAAAACCCTTCTTCTCTATAAAACATATTGGAATGGAAACAAAATGAAGCGAGTGCCAAATTGAGCGGAATTTTAAATTACACTTAAAATTTGATGGATAAAAAAGAACATTAGTAAAATAGAAATATGTGTTACTGTTGGCTAAGGACCCTTTGTAAAGCGCTTTAAGCCCATTCATTAGATATAACGTGATATAGATGTTTAAGATTTGTAGATGTGTAAATAGAATTCTATTTATATAACATGTTTGTAAAGCTGTGGTTGTGAGAATCGAAATGTCCTTGTATATAAAAGTTCCAGATGTAATCATTAAATATGCATGTAGAAATGGAAATAGAGTATTTAGAATGAATAGATTAAAAACTCTGGTTTGTTCAACTTATTGTTGTTGTTGTTATTGTTGTTGTTGTTGTTATTATTATCATCATCATATTCAAACTTTTGAGAGTTTAAATGTGACTACCCTACTACAGACGGCCTTCGGCGTCCATTAAAAAATGACTTCTACATCTTTCCACATTCTTGCTACAATTTCAACCCTCCTGCATCATCTGTTGTTGTTGTTG